>NC_056739.1:775523498-775640998 GCF_019279795.1 Protopterus annectens | reverse complement strand
TTTCTTACCCTACACCCTCATAACTTTCCTTTTCTTAATATCTATGTAGTGAAATGTTATCTCATATACACATTACTACCACGGTAAAAAAAAAAAAAAAAAAAATATATATACTTTTTTATTATTTCTTTGTACAAATACATTAGGACATTTTTCTCCTTGTTTGCTACTATCATAGTTGTAAATTGCATATATTGCCTAACTTTTTTTAAATTCTAATCTTGTATGGTCTATTCTGTATTAACAATGTAATATTCCATTGGAGCTTTTCTCCCCGGGCCTCTACTGAAAATGGACATACATCCAGTTAGACTAGCCCGGTCAACAAATGTAAAATAAAATAAAAATAAAATAAAATAATAAATAATAAGAGAACAAGACAATACTAAATATATATTCTAAGTGACATCAGATTTAAAAATCACAGGAAATATTTAAAACAGCATTGCAGGACAGTCTTAAATAAATAAAGAAAAATGCCTAAACTAAGCTTCACTATATTCCTGACTAAATCTAAGAGAATTACTATAACCTAAGAACTTACTAATAGAGCAAGGCAGATGTGGTGAATGGATCTTCTACTTGTTGGCAGGTCCAAGACAGAATGCAGAATGCTCTGTCTAACTAAGAGACCTCAAATTAATATCTAAAATATTACTGCTGGGACAGTTTGCAGAATTACATCATTTCTTGTCATCTGACTCCTAGTTCCCAGGCCAAACCACTGATGAAGCTGGCAATATTTAGCATCTACCTGTAAAAATATACAGACAAGGGCTTCTCCTCAGATCTTTGGCAGATGCTAGAAGTCATAAAACAATTGCATTCCTTCATGTTTTCAAGACTAGTAATTAATTCACCCTTAAGACAATACAGATGGTTTCCTAGTACAGACATTGTGTCTTTTGCTGCATTGAAAACTGAAAGATACAATCTTTTATGGCCTAGCCATAAAGTAATTTAAAGTCAGTTGTTTTTCTAAAATTTACTAGACTGAGGTTAATTTCCTGTATCTCAGTTTCCGCTATTAAAATATATACATTTAAATAGTTACAATAGTGCATGTACATTTCTGTTCTTTTCCAGCAGGGCACACTGTAGTTACATTTCAAACAGCACTTTGCAAATAGCTTTTCAACACACACATCTGTACAAGCAGTGTGATATACATGACATACAGTTCTAATACATTTGTAACACAAGCATCTTGTATAAATCATTTTGATATTCACCAATGACATATAACTATTTACAAAATTCCAGCTAGCTGGGCTGGCAGTATCTCCTTTTGTCACACAAGGCATTAACACATTTTTGCAAAAGCACTTGTTACCGAATTATATGATCAAAGAACACCTCAGGGTTCATATTTCATAGAACTGAACATTCACATATTTGATGGTGCTACTACATAAAGAACTTAATTATACATATATGTCTCTGTAAATACTAGCGTAAAGATGTAATAAGTACTGTATAATTTGTAAAAGAACATTTTAAGTAATAATATCATATGTGAGAATTATGTGGGATAGTTGAATACACTTCAGGTAAAACAATGTTCATTAAGGCCATATCCACACATATCCAGATAATAATACATACACTTGGCACATTGTAGTAAACATGTTTATTCTTGTAAAGACTGTATGTATAAAGTGATGTGTTCCTGTGCTCCTATGTCCTAGAATCCCTGTTCATGTTCAGTCCTTGCAGTGTAGATGTATACATTTGTGTACTATTGTATTTGAGACTACATTTAATTTTGACAAGAAAGCCATTTAACAGCACAAGCCCATTTTTCAGTAGTACCCTCAGTAGGCTATCACATGACATGGTAGCATACCTCTCAACCTCTTAGAGCAAGACATTTTCACAAAGCCATAAGTAAAAGTGAGACCTAGACCCAAAAATAGGATCAGTTTTTATATATTGCTCTTACAAACTTAGAAAGTTGATAGAATAACAGGTTTTGCATGAACATGACTTTTTGAAGGGTACAAAGTCTGAAACTCAAATGCCTGTCATTATTTCCTAACTTAAGTGTTTAATGATTTGCTACTAATTTGCTAGAAAACCACAATTTTATGAAAAAATGGACTAAATATATGAGTCAAAAATCTTGACATTGTGCAAAAATCTGTACATTTGAAAGGTATGCATGGTAGCTATGGACTACATCAGTAGCACAAACTGCATTTTAAGATGTCTGCATGCTTACTACTATGTCAAATATGAGTAAAAATATATTGAAGCAGTGATAATCTTTCATAAAATAAAAATCTTGTTTTGAGTGTGCTTTTTGTTTAAAAGTATGGCACTGCATAATATCTAACAGCTTTTAAAGCTATCGTAGCTTCTGCCTGTATCTCAGTTTGTGAACAGCCGTGATTAAAGTTAACATTGTCTCTTGCTAGAGCTTAACAGTGCATAGAGGTGCTTAACAAAAGCTAGTTAAGCACCTTACTAATGTCGGAAAAGTGCCTAACAAGTCTGTCTTTTTCCTGATTTGGAAGAGTAATATTTTTGCTTCATGCACTACAAAATGTTTAAATGGAAGAAGATCGACCGTAATGGCAGTAGGTGTTGTACTGATGGAACGATCAATACTCAATGGTTTATATTAGGAATCATTATGGGAACATGTTGCTTTTGATGTACTTTGTGAGATATAATGTTAGGTGTACAGAACAAAGTTAAATGAATTGTGGATGACAAAAAAATAACAACAAAAAACTGATGACTTGGGCTGACAGCAGAGGAAACTTTATAGAAATGCAAGGTCATACATTTGGAAAAAGCACTGCATATAGCAGTTTAGTGGCTACAGACAGTACAACTGAAAAACACAGTATAAGGTAAAAGGTTTAGGGTAATAAATTTTCCTGGGATGAGTCAGCAAAAGCAGTTTGATAATGTAGACACAAACGTAATCGGATGAAAAGACACATTGCAAGAGGTAATGATTCGAGATGCGAAGAGGTAAATATTCCATTTTATACTCTAGAGTACTTTGTTAACTTAGTGAGGATGATAAAGAAAAGAACTTTAAAGAAAATACAGAGGTGCTAAAAAGGTGACACAGTCTTAGAACAAATGGTATTAATTTAAAATTGGGTGTGAGGAAGTACATTTCATAGGAAAAGTATAGGTCAATGGAATAAACAATGTGTAGTTAGTAGAAAAACATGAATTCTTCATAAAGTGATTGCAGAGATGGCAAAGTGTGCCAGGTGCATTTTACTGCTATTATTGGACATGTTAGGCAGAACTCCAGTCTTTTTTGTCTGAATTTAGTAAGTTAAGTTGTATTGCCAGTATCTAGCACTCCTGCCTTCCATGATGCTGTAGCTGGTGACCATAGTGACTCCCTCACCTTGAATGAATGGAAACACATTCCAGGTACACACTGTATATTGCAGTGAGATATTGGAGAAACGCATAGTTTATGCTTCTGGTGCTGTTGATACTGCTTTCATTTTGTTGTACATTCCATGTGGTCACTGGTCAGAGCATTGGTGTACCTTTAATAGAAACAGGAGCCTAGGCATTTTCTACCCTTTATAACTGTTCTTCCAACACATTCTAGGGAATTGTTTCACTATCACTATAGTTCTTACTCCCTATCAAGTACAGCATCTTTTGTCAGTGTAGTCTTTTACTCTTTTTCCCTCTCCCTGGCCAGTTTCTCTAATGTGGTGAAGTTACACTAAATCTTAGCCATGGGTCTATATTAAATTCTCGAAAGCCGACAATGTCGAATCTGACATTGTCGACACGAGAATAGCAAAACTGCGGAACATCAAAGAGGTAAACAGAAATCTCTGTAAGGGGAGATTTCCATTTACTTCAATGTAGCGTGGTCTCGGAGTTGGTATATTTAAGTAGCAGGGGTGTGGAGGGTGCAGGGGGGCTTGTCCCCCTGCCTACACCATTTAGTTTTTTTTTGTTTTTGTTTTTATTTTTTCGGAACATTCGATGTTTTAACAGTTCGATCACTAAGGGTCGACCTTTAGAGATTTGAACTGTTAAATATTCGATGCTCCAATATAGACCCCTTAGCCACATACCTGTTAAGTAACACACTGTATTCCTGCTGATTTATCATTAGTGTACCTGGGTGTACTAAGGTGTCATGATATAAAATATCAACATAGCAAGCATATCACAGTAGAGAAAAACACTAAGGCTGGCACCAGTAGTAGTAGTAGCTGATGACTTGTCAACTGGCTCGTTTCAACACCTGAAACTGACAGCTGAAAGAGAGTCGTGACTGATAATTTCAGAAAGCCTCCTGTTATCATGTACTTGAATTCTAAAGTCTGCTAATCTTATAATAACAAGGCATTACAGCCATAGCTGCAACATTATGTACAGTTAGTAGAGATTTCCTGTGCTGTTAAATAGATAATCACTGGTTCCACATTTGTAAGTCAGCAATTTCTACAGGAATGCTTTTCCTTATAAATGTATTTATGTCTTTGTCAATGTCTGCCTGCCTGCTGGTTCCTTTTCACAAACCAATGACCAGTACAAGTCTCCCCTGGCCTTGCACTGTTTACTACTGTCTAAGCAGATGAAACAAAACTGATGACTGCAGCTCTGGCATCCAATAAACTTGCATCCACTGGAGTGTGTAATCAGTGCAGAGCATTTAGGGCAGGCACGGATGGAGGGGCAGCCATAAACATTACTGCCCTGGTCCAGGACTATAGGACAGGATAAAAGGGTATAGATAAAAAGGCAGTTTTCTTTGTCACAGGTGTCTCTTGCAGTGCTAGGGCCACACCATTCCCTCCGACAGGCATAGCAAAATCGGTATGGTGTAGTTCTTCCTTCAGAACAGATATGGCATTCAACACAAAGGTTTTGCTTTTCGTCTCTCTGAAGTGGAGAATCACAGCGAGGACACTAAAAAACAAACAAAAAGATTTTCATAAAAGAAAAAAAATCAGCATTTGTACATCATGTCCCATAAATATACAAATAAACATGTTATTTTTCTAAGACAGGTACATGGGATCATACCAATCAACCTCATAGTTGAAGAATTCTGGAGAAAGCTAAATATAATGGAGGGTCAAGGGGCCAAAATCAAAGACAGGTTTTAAATGCTGCTCTTATAAACTAAGAACATTTCTAGAATAACAGGTTTTGTTTTGTAAACAGCATATAGAGAGGAAGGGCCAAGCAAAACTAGTAATCCCAAATAAGGCTCTTCAAGACCACTGATAAAACAAAGGCGGAAAAATAAAAACAGGCATATAAACGCCACAAACACACTGCATTTTTGTCAGTAATGACTTCTTCCAGTGCATATTTAGCCTAAACATAACCTCTTATTTTTATAACACTCACGGTCAATGAACCATCCAAAGAATATTGAAAATCATTTAACAGCAGGAAATCTGTTATTTAACCCCTTGTTATCCATTTAAAATTCTATCATATTTTCTATTATTTCTAAAAAGGAAATGCATACCAAATTGCCAAAAACATTAAAATACAAAACCTCCTAAAATACATAACATATAACATTAGCACCATTTAATGTAGTAGTTTGTGGTACTTAAACCCCAGACTTACTATGTACTATTATAGTTAAAATTGTAGAAATGTTAAAACGGGGACATGACAATATGTCTTGTTCTATTTTGTCTTGTTTAATCTCACTCCTACAATTTTGCTGCCCTTAACTTGAGTACTGGGGCTAGATAAACCATATCATTTAATCCAGGGGGTTTATAGGCCTCCAATAAAATCTGCCAGTAAACCTTCCTGTATTATATTTTGGTCTCCCACGGTACCCCTCTCACATCAAAAGGAATAGATTCTAAAACAAAAAATAGATACCCTGCTCTGGGACAACTTAGAGTGTGTTTATATAAGACATTCCTTCATTTTTTTTACCTGACTATCATGTGTATGTTCGTATACCCTTCTTTTTAATTTTCTTTCGGTCTTGCCCACATAAAATGCTGGGCACTGGTTACAACTAGCTAGCTAGCTAGTATCAGAAGAATATAACGTCTGAAACGCAAATATCTGTCATCATTTACTGAAGTAATTCCTCAAAGATTTGTTATAGAGAACCACAAATTTTATTAGGAGCAGACCAGAAATATTAGGCAAAAATCTGGACACTCTGCAAATTTCTGGACATTTGAGAGGTATGCACAGGATTATTGTAATAATACCTAATGAATATAGCAATGCACAACTACAAAAAAAAAAAAAAAAAAAAAAGTAAAGAAAAACACCAATGAAAATAATATATACTATCCTAGGGATTCAGAATGAACCCTACTGTTCGCATTAAGAGCTTCATTAAAAAGGACCTGTTTCTGCTGTGTGGCAATTTGGGACTCAGAGACACATTAGCAGCAATGAATAATGACCCGTCCACTAATCTGTATGTCTCTGAATCACTGTTAACGACTGCGAGTGCAAATCAGATCTTCTTTGAAGTAGTTAGGTGCCCACACCTCCCATCATTTACTCTCCCAAACACAATGCACACATTCAAGCACACACACACACACACACGCACACGCACACGCACACGCACACGCACACGCACACGCACACACACACACACACACACACACACTGCATACCCATACCTGTCCCTGTGTTATGAGAATGACCCCGATTTTCTCCTTTTTTCTGGCCTCATAAATCACTGATGGTTGCAGTCATTAATACCAGACATTACAGTGTCACACTTCATATCCTTCAGTAAATCTATGGCAGTGCAACAGCTGTTATAATAGTGACTATCTAATTTGTAGGAGGAACTTTGTCCCACCATTAATTTTAGCTTTGTCTTGATTTCTTGCACTACAAGATTGAGAGATAAACCTAATGTTTCCTGTCCCACTCCCTTGTAAATAACAGACTGTTGCAGGCATTAAATAATTCCTGAGATAATCATTATATGTTTAAAGAACCCTGCTGCAGTAACTTCTCAATTGCTCCTATGAAGACAGTGCAGTGCATTAATGCTGAGGTCTTTTGTGGGAAGTGTGCAGGGTTCAAAGCCTTCTGCCCTTTGTCCTTTATGTAGTTTCATTTTTTAAGTCTTATTTTATTTTACATTATATTGCTGTTGTATACTGGTGGCACAGAAGACCAATGTAAGGTGCTCTACTTATAGTATCCTTAGTATGTAGTGGTTCGCCACACCATTTTTTTTATTAAATATCCCAGTTGTCTAGTGTTCCCCCCAACCCACATCTTATAGTTACTCTTGGTGGCTAGTGGTTCCCTACTGACCCACATCTTTAGAGTTGCCTCTTGTGGCTAGTGATTTCCCCTAACCTACATATTTAGACTTATCCCCGGTGGTAAGTGGTTCCCCCTGCCCACATTTTCAGAGTTATCCCTAATATCTCCTGCTCTCTGACCCAATGTTGTAGGCTTTGCACATAAGTTTATGAGCGTGTTGAAGTATGACAACCATCCCAACCCACCTCAGTTACACACACACATGCACAAAATACCCCTTCACTAACCCTCTGACTGTGACCTCCCATGCAGACCCACACAGTCATACATGCACTCACAAATGCAGCCCCTCACATATACAAACACCCACAGCTCTAACAGTACCTGACCACTAAATGCCCCAGAACATGCACTGAATGGCCATGACTGAGTGTGTTACATAGATGAGTGAGTCTCTGAATCGCTCAGCTGTATAATTGCCTCCCCACCGGCAGTTTCGAGGGAGAGCATATGGCTAATTAGTATATGCCTCTCTAACAGACTGCAACTTTGCCATGTAGCAAGGCCACTAAGGCAGCCTACCACAGTGCAGTACATCTTCATTTTGCAGCACCATGGTAGGGCTGTCTCAGAATCAGAAATTGTTAATACAAGGTGTACACCTCATGTACACCTCACGGTAACTTTTCTGAACTGGGGTTCAATATGCAATATACAAACACATGCACCAATTGCACGACTACACCACATTCGGAAACACAGAAGTTCCCCTAAGCAGTGTAAAGCGGTCATAGGTGATACATGCTCCAGACATACATTTTCCTTTAAATTAACATCAGTAAACAAAAAGGTTTTGTAGGAGTCCCCTCCCCAATAGCCCCCCTTTGGTGTACTGTAGCATGTTCAGGATTGTAGACCATGTTATGTTTGGTGTACTGTAACATACTCAGGATTGTAGACCTTGGTGTGTTTGGTGCACTGTCGCATATTCAGGATTGTAGACAGCGATATGTTTGGTGCACTGTAGGATGTTCAGAATTGTAGACAGTTCAGGAAGATTTCTGACATCCCAGTGGACAAACCTACAGTGTAAAGTTGCTTTGTTACTTGGCTTGGTCTGGTGACAGGAATATCCCCCACATCATGTATGACTCATAGCTGAAGATATATACATACATTCACAGGCATTTGTTTCAGTGCAGCATGACACCTATGCTGGAAGTCAAGGCTTATTAAACAATTTCAAAAGATTAATTTCATGTTTTTTTCATATCTTTGAGAACTTCAGTCGCACAATAACTATCAAGCTTCCATCTTGAACAGGCTACTGACTAATATGGTCCTTCCAAGGATGAATGCCTACTGGCTTATTCACTTTTTTGAGAGACAAGGGACAGGTGCTGGCGATGGTCTCATCATCTGCTGTGAGAGTTGGGACTATTTTGTTTTATGTGCCTAACTCCCTCTCCCTAGCCATCAGCCAGTTCCACTGAAGTTTGCTAAGAGCAGTACATGCATGCTTCACTATGTGCCAGCCTCATGGTAGCAGTTATCTAGGTCCTTCTTTTAGTCAAACCCATCTCCCTCCCCCCTTCCTGTGTACTGGCTGAGCTGACATTGCCATCCCCCTTTGCCAATGGAGTTGCCTTTTCAGGTTTTTCTGTGTGAGTTTATTTGTGGTTCCCCACAGCTGGTCCTCATTTGCCTGTCTTTATCAGTGCATGGTCAGCAAAGTCTAAGACCTGTGGGGAGCCAGCACAATCTACATAATGGACACCCCCTTTTTGTTCTTCTGATGCCAGCACACCAGAAATCAGAGTGCACCTCAGTGGACAGAAGTAAGTGTGCACACCATTGCATCAGCCACTGCTGATAAAGCCACATTCAGTTACAAAGGCTGCAGGACAATAGTAAAGCCCATCCTGCCAGCCCCTAGGTGAATGAAACCATCCTAAGGAATGTACATTCATACAGGCATACCAAGATAACTCGTGGTCTGTTCAGCCTGTGCTACACCTAGACATTATGAAATAAGAGCCCCTCACTCATCTTTGTTGCATTTATCACTGAACCCAAACCCACAGCAAACAGACTAATTTAAAATGTTCAGTGTCACCCACCGTCTCTTTGAAGCAGTATTTCCTTAAGCCTGCCTTAAGCCAATCCTATTCTAGGTGCCACTTGTTTCCCCTTATCCAGCAGTCTTTTGTTTACAACTGTGGCACTCTCACCTTGCTCCCTTTTAATGCACTATATCCAGATTCCATACCTCTTTCCTTTCTTATAGTGTCAACGTGTCCTGCTGTTTAGGTCCCTACTCATATGTTACTACTTCCTCCACTGTTCTTTTCAGTACTGTTTTGTTATTCTGTGATGCATTCATGCTACCAGTCTAATTCTGTTTTCATCTGCATAATTAGGAGAACAGTACTCAGTAGTATAAGTATATACTTACAAAAAAACAAAGTAAAAAAACACCTCCACAAATCAACACCTTCTCCTTGTCCCTCGGTCAATACTTCTTCCAAAAAGAATTGGTAAAACACAAGGTAATCACAAACCAGAACAATAAAAAATTAAATAAAAAAAATTCTCATTTTTTATTATTCTGGTTTGTGATTGCCTTTTGTTTTACCGATTCTTTTTGGAAGAGGCATTGACCGAGGGCTAAGGAACAGGTGTTGATAAGTATATACTTACCAATGACCTGTACAATATGAGGTTGTGTCAAGCATCCCCAGAATCCAGTGCAGCATGGCATTCATTTTGACTTTGTCACTATACCTTCTTTCGATTATAGGCGGCTAAGTTCATTGACAACAGACTTATTAGGTGATGAGTGTATTTATATAAATTTGTCTAAAATGTACAATTCATATAAATTGCATTATGAAGAAACACAAGTATCCTTAGAAGGTCATAGTAAAGGCTTCTGGAAGGAAATTACAAATCTTTTACACAGAAGAAAGGACTTTAATTTAGTTATAAAGGCAAAATTGTTACCTCTTTGTTGGTATAGGCTGATTGCTCTGCTAATGGTCGAACAAAATTAATCTGATCTTATTTATTCATGGACATTTGCACCATTAATGATTGCTTGGATTCAAAATAAAAAACAGCACTTTTTTTTTTAATTAAATAAGTGGCCTTAGAGAAATCCTTGTTTTTTTTAAGGTTTAGCAGCTCAGGTGGCCTGTTTACCAAATTATTCTGGGTTTGCAATTATTTCATCTTTGAAATCATTTTGCATATCATCAACACTTCCCTAAAATTGAGATTCCCCTCCCCAAACCCTAACATTCAAGGTGATAACAATGATATTGCCACCCAGTTTAATGACTATTTCACTTCCTCCATCCAAAAGTTATTTCACAATTTCCCCACTACTACCACAAATACCCCCAAAATACAAAACTGTCACCATGAGACCAACACCCAAATCTCTCTTAAACCAGTTCCAACTAACCTAATTCGTAAAGACCTTGCCAAATTGAAACCCACCTGATAAACTCCCCGATGATTACCTCAGGATTGCTGCCTCTGCAATCCCTACCCTATTTCCAAACTCATCAGTAGATCCATAGCTGAACACACTGTACCCGCTCTGTGGAAAATTTCTTACGTTGTCCCCCTACACAAAGGTGGCTTGACAGAACTTAGTAATTATCGCCCATAGCTATACTATCACCCCTATCAAAAATCTTAGAAAAATGTGTATACACTCAACTACTGAATCATCTTCTTCAATATAACCTGCTAGCAAATTCCCAGCATGGATTTCGGCCAAACAATAGTACCACCTCTGCCCTTATACCCTTCACTGACCATGTCAACCAACAAAGAAATCTCGGTAACTTAGTATCTGTTGTCTTCCTAGACCTGTCAAAGGATTTTGACATGGAAACTCACTACAAATTACTACCGACTCTCTCTGAGCTCAGTCTGGATAACTCCTATCTACTGTGGCTTTAAAATTATCTGTCCCTCCAGCAACAAGCTGTTAAATGGCATAACTCTCTCTTCCTTCTCCTCCCAGTGGGACAAGGTGTTCTGCAAGAATCTATTCTTGGTCCCTTACTATTTTTCATCTTTCCTCTAAACCAGCAGCAAACAAATAACCCAAAAGACTTAAAAATAAAATAAATACTGTATCAGTACAATAAAACAAGCAAATTTATTAGGACACAAAGCCAGTAGTTAGCGCTTTCGTCTCCTCAGTCGGAGACTTCTTCAAACTAAGGCTTCAACACTTCTCACTGGATTCAGTGTGGATCCCCTTGAAAAGTTGCTTTTGTAAAAGGTAAGAGATGTTTATTCCAAAAGTTTAACATCTACAGCGTTATGTTACATTGCAAGTGCAAAGAACACTTTCACCTTGACAGGCTTCTTCAGGCAAAAAACCTGAAGCCGAAAGCTTGAAGAAGCCTGTCTAGGTGAAAGTGTTCTTTGCACTTGCAATGTAACATAACTCTGTGGATGTTAAACTTTTGGAATAAACATCTTTTACCTTTTACAAAAGCAACTTTTCAAGGAGATCCAGACATCCTCCAACAATACCCTTATCACAGCAGTAACTCAAGCCAAGCTACTAGGTGTAACTATTGACCAAAACCTAATATTCGACAAACATATATCACTAACAATTGGCAAAGTTCATAAAAACTAGGTTCACTCTACCTCACACATGAATCCCAAATCATTATCTCTGTACCCATCTACTCTCCACCTTACCATATGCTACCCCAGTTCTAACTGATCTAAACAAATCTGACTTTCTGAAACTACCTGCTACAGTAAAATCTCAAAATTTGCAACCATTGCTGTTTCATTCTCACCATTACCTCTCCCTAAGACAAGTAAGATGGCTAGAATTCCCTAACCTACTAAAATAGAATCAACTTCTCGACCCATCAACTGCTATACCAACGAAATAAAATACCTACCCTCTCTGGTCTGCTCACCTTCCATAATACTGCGCTTCAACTAAGATCTTCCAATACCACCATACTGACTGTTACCAATTGCTTACATAGCTCAGGCCATTCTCTTTATTCCTATGCAGTTGCTGAAGCCTGTAATTCTCTACCCCCTGACATTAGATGTCTAAATAGTAAACATACTTTCAAATCCCTACTAAAAGATCTCCTATTCAAAACTTGGATATGTTCCTGTACAGAACCAGACTAATTTCACCTGTTCCTGACTTTCAACATCTCTAGATCACAGGTGTGCTGTGTAGTTTCACTTAGTGCATAGTACTGTGAACCAGGTGTTTAGGCCACCTTTATAGTTATGATTTCTAGTTTATGACCCTGTTTATCTATGGAAACTTCTTTTTGAATTTATGTTCAAGCAATTGTATGTTTGTTGTATAATATCTTGTTTAATTTGTTTCTCAATACTCTAACCAGTGTCATCGCTGCATCATTTGTAAAACCCTGATTTTACTCCTTTTATATGTTCTATGCTCTTTGTACAAAATAGCTATGTTTATATAATTTTTTATTATTTTTATTAGTTTTTTTATAATTTTGTACTATGTATCTGGAGCTTTTCTTCCCGGGCCTCCGCTGAAAACGGTCACCTTGTGTCCAGTCAGACAAACCCAGTAAACAAATGGAAAATAAATAAAAAATAAATACAATTTTCCATCAGAATTGAAAGACAAACACTGCACATATTCTCCACCCCTGCCACACACACAGCTTGTTAGCATTCCTCTTAAAAGAGTCCCCTAAGTGCCACAATTTGAGTTTGGCCATTCAGCCATTTTTCTGCCCATTTCCCCATTCTGGGTTCCACCTCACATCCTTTATTATTCCTGTATATTTTCTGAGATGCTTGTTGCCATAGGCCTTATCAACGAGTAGGTATAGAACCTCCAGAGTTACCTGTCCACTTCAGTGATGGTTCCTCGTGTACAGGTCTGCCCTAAGCATGGCTAAACTATGGAAAGGATTCATAGAGAACATTGCAGGAGCACTACACAGCCTGCACCAGTGAGCTGAGGTGTGCTGCTGTTGTAAGAAATTTGTACTCGTACACATTCCCACAAGTACAGCATATCATTAAGTTTGAATCTGCATGATTGTTAATCACTCACCTGAGTAGGTTTGCACTGCTCAGTTGAACACCATACCAACCTCATTACGAAATAGTGGAAGACCTGCAGACCACACAGAGGCACAGACACCACCCCCCACAGACAGTGACAGACACATAGACAAACAGCCACACTCTCCCATATTTCCATCCTATGCCTAGTGAGATCAACCTCAGCCTGACCGGTGGATAACATAGCATGCAAAGGCCTTAGCAACTCGCTAAAGTGTTTAGCTAAAATCTCGGCCTTACACTTGATTGTTCTACTGTTAAAGTCAGTACTGAATAGGTATGTCCTGTTTTGGGTCCAAAAAAGTAGAACAGGAGGAGTGAAAATCTTGGTGTGGTATCTGCTTGCCACAGTGGAGGCAGTTATTAACGTTTTCTGTCATTAGTCAAGAAACATAACAGAAGTTCTCCAATAGGATACTTAGCTTTAGACGTCTTCTTTCTTTGGTGCAGAGCAACCGATGCACTGACTAGCACTCTTCTTTGGGCTCCAATGGCAAGAAAGAACTGAGATCATGGCACCAGCTGACTCCTTTTATACACAGATGTCTTGACATCAGTCTGGGCATCTGCTGGCTTCAGGAGACGGAGAAAATTCTCTGGTAGTTGGGCTGGCCAAGGGCTTCCATAGGAAGAAATCCCATCAGTTATTACTGCAATAGTGAAACACAAAGAACATCATGACCAGTACACTTTTATTATGCACGTATTACTAAACACAAAACCTTTTTTTTATTTGCACTTATATCTTCAGTCCCTTCATTGTCCATGTCCATCTAAACATTAATGACAAACTGGAAATTATGCTTTGGGTGCCCCCACCAATTTGCCATAGTCAACAAACTTCCTGTCATTCTTAGAAACCTGTTTTGGAAGCACAGTACTCTTGACTACTCTGCATCTAATGGAAATGATATGTTACATTTCGATTTATTTCCTAATTTCACACTATTGCTGATCTTCTTCATCATCTCACCAACCCAACATTAGTCTCTGGTTCAAGTCCAAGGTACTCCTGATTTTTCCAGTTAGCACCTGTGCTTTTTCTGTTGCTTGGTCATTTTTCTTTGGAACACTGGAAATGTGTTCACTGGAAAATTCTCGTTACAAGCTTCGTTATTGTCAGAAGAAAGAGAAGCAGTACTCCAAACATTCTGTTGGCTAAACTGTTTTTCTTTTCTTTTCCTGCTTCGCATCCAAAAATATTTTTATCACCCAGGAGGAATATTCTAAAGACAGTTGGATGTCGCATCTTGAATCTTTCAGCTGCCTCTTAACATCCCAATTGCAGATATAAACTTGCTTGTGTTCTGTCTGGAGTACAGTGAATAATAATTTTCAAGTACTTTGGTGTCTGTAATTTTAATATTTTCCCTTCTACCACAATGCTCTAGGGAGCAACTCATTCTGGTGATATGAATGCATCTTTACAGATATAGGTTTTGACTGCTTTCTCATGGCTGGATTTGGAGCATGCCTACAATTTACCCTTTCATTTAACAAATCCTGCTGTGAAACACCGGTCCAGTTGCTTATTTGTACTACCGTAAAATTAATGCAGTCCTTCCAGTTTCTGTGGTACAGCAGATGATCACAGGTTTTCTCTGTGTGCTCTGTCTTCTAACTTCAGCATTTTTGAAACAGTTTTTTCTTGACAAGCCTCTTACTCAGCCACTCTTTCCTTCATTTCATCCTATGAGTTTTACAGTTTTATCACCTCTTCTGAATAATTACATAAGCTTCCTGTATTCTTTCCAGCCTTCTGTGATTAAACTTTATATATTCCTCCAGTGTATCATTATTTTAAACAGCTTAGAATGCATTTGATTTATTTTTCTCCTCTGTGTTACTAGAAGCTGTATATTGTACCAAAGCCGAAACATGAACTGCTTTTTTGCTGAACTTTTGCAAGGCTGTTCCCCACCAGAGTTTTTTTTTCATCTTCTGCTTATCTAGTTTATTTTCTCTTAGTTTATCTAGATTTCTTCTTCGGGTCATAGGTTCATTGGAAGTTGCTAAGCTTAAAAGCCCTTACAAGCCTATCCAAAATAACCCAATTTTACTCAATATATGGCCCCTGGGGCTAGAGGATGACATATATTTGTGATTGTGCATTGAGTACCTTACAAACTGCACCTGTCCACAAGGAACATAAGCACTACCCCAAGTGTGAATTTGTGATTCCCTATCCATTGATCCAAACTGCATTTGCAGAGGGCCTGAGAATGGCACTGCTTAATGGGAAGAGGAAGCCTGTTTCAAAAGAAGGGGCAGTCTTTGAAACACATCTGTCTCTCCAGCATGTTTTCTTTGAGTCGCTAAGTTTAGATCCCTAGATCAGATGACCTTCATGGTATTTGACATGCAAGTGTGTAACAGCTCCATCTTAGCTGGATTTGTGAGTGCTTTGTAGGTCAGGCATAGGACATCCCTTAATAGTCAGTGGGAGACGGAATAACAGGATAAGACTTTTAGTATGTCTACATAGGATATGTTGTTTCAACCTGTATTTTCTTTGTAAAGAGCCTGTGAGGTCACTCTAACTGCTGTAAGTGCCTAGTCAAGTGCATTCCAAATGGTGCATTGTATTCAGTTATTGCTCTAATGAGGGCTGAGTACAGCAGAACTATAATTTCCTTGGATCTGGGAGCCATGCTTTTACTTACAAGTTGTGCCACATAGAAGGACTTCTTCACCACTGTGGACACATGGCAGTCAAAGTTCAGGCTACTATCTGTGTACTTAGCTCTGTCACACCTCTGAGTCTACTCTTAGGGGTGTGCTACTGATGTTGCAGTTTGCAAGGGTATTTAACTTCCCAAAGGCTATGATAGTGCATTTTTTCACATTTAGTGTTAAGCCATGGTTCTGGCACCAATAAAGGTTTCTGATCTAGACCCTCTTGAATGATATCTTTATCAGTGGGGGGATTCGGTGATTGTCTCCAGCTTGCAGACATTAGCAAACTTTCTCATCCAGAGGCCTTCCACTTTAGCCTTGACTTCAGAGAAATATATTCTGAACAGGAGTGGTCCCAGGTCTAAGCCCTGTGGCACACCACTACTAACTGGCTGCTTGCTGGATCTGGACTCACCCACTTTAACCACATGTGTCTTGTCCATGAGCCAGTTAGCTATCCATCTGATGACATAGGGATTTATGTCGAGCTTTGTGAGTTTATTTATAATACTGAGTGTGGAATTGTGTCAAATGCCTTGGTCAGGTTGAGGTAGATGGTATGTAGTGTTTTACCCTTGCCTCATCCATGGTCTTAGTGACCTTCTCAAAGAAATCCACCAGATTCAGTAGACATGACTTGCCCTTGACAAAGCTGAACTGGATCTTGTCTAGCATTTGTAGGTCCCTTATGTCATTATTTATCAGGTCCATGATTAGTCTTTCCATGGCCTTACATATAAGACTAGTCAAACGTATGAGTTTGTAATTTCCCTTGTCAGTAGATGGTCCTCCTTTATGCAGAGGGATGACTGTTGCTGTCCTCCACTCTATTGGGATGAAAGCCAGTCTGGAGGCTGTGATTAAATAAAGATCCTAATGGGCCTGATAATTCCTTATTTAAGCTGTTTAAGATGCAACCTGGTATATTGTCAGGCCCCACTGAAACCATATTTTTAGCTTTAGAGAGCACAGTGGCAACCTGTTCTTTGATAATAATTGGTAGTATAGCAGTGGAGGTTATTTCTTGGGGAAAACTGGGGGTGATATCCACACAGTGTAGTGACCACCCAATAACTTCCTTTTATCCAAATTGGCATAGAAATGTATTCCCATGGAATTATGAGCACATATTTGCAGCTGAAGTTGAGAATTAATTTTGTGTACAATAAGTGTTTGCTTTTTAATAGCTTTTGTGATGAAAGAAAAAGATTTAATGTGTTTTCTCATTTTTAATTTGTAGTAGAAAAGTTGCATTATTTACTTACAACAAATTAATGTAGTGAATTGTAGAGAAGTAGGATTTGGTTATGTTCAACAGATGTTTTTGTTGTGAGTTTCCAAGACAGCTACACTATAAAAGTAGGTTGATTAAAGTTCCCCCAATGTGAAAAATCAAATTGATGTGAAAAAAGTCAGTAAAAGGTTATTTTATTTATTTATTTTACATTTGTTAACAGGAAAGATCCGACTGAACCAGGTCCATTTACAGCAGAGGCCCGGGGACAAAAGCTCCCTCATTTAGTTTAACAAAATGAAACAACATATATATTTTAACAAAACAATACACAGTTTCTTGTTAGGAGACTACAGTTATCCAAACATTGAATTACACCTCTAAAACTGCATACGCTCAGTATTTCCTAGATTATATTAATATCAATATGTTGAAGCAAGTTATAAAACTACTCAGTAGAGGATCTAATAACCTTCACCTTGTCCTTAACAACCTAGCCACCACCTATGACCCCCCCCCCATATTTTATCATTCCTGGTTAAATGTGACTACAAATCAGTCATCTTCAGTCAGCCCTCATTGTACCCCCCCCCCCAACAAATGAGAATGTATTCAACAACTTTTGCAGGGGAACCTACTTATGCAAGACCTCATAAATGGACCATATTGAGAGGCCTGCCACTTTCTGCTGTGACTTTTTCCAGCATGTAAACAGCCACATACAAAATCAATATCCATCTGTCCTAAATATAAAAGAAAATTTAGGAATAAACCACTCTGGTGGAACACCAGTATTAATCAACTGTATAACAAAAGAAGGAAAATAATGAAAGGTTGTAAGCAATACCCATCACATTTCCTCACGATTACAATGAAACGTGCAGGCAAGGAGCTGAATGGCACTCTGAGTTACATGAACATGTAAAGTAAAAGCTTATGGTCGCTACAGATATCAAGGGAAACTACAAATGTTTTAAAGTTATGTCAGGAGTTTAAGGAATAGTCTGACAGTTGCCACAGGGGGTTAATGCTGTGAGCTAAGGGGTTTAATTCCCTCAGCCCTCGTTTGCCTTCTGCATGACCTTGAGCAAATCACTTAACCAGACAGTGCTTAAAGCTTACTGAGAATTTGGGCTAGGCTCCTAAATGTTCCCTGAACTACAAGCCCTAGTAAATACCTATGAAGTATAATAAACAAGAATGCATTGAGCTCATCCATAATAATATCACAGCTTCTGATCCAAACGATATAGCCAATACATTTGCAGATACATTTAATACTATTTCTTCCACCTACCCATATTGCTGCCCCCTACTATCCCTGAACATTTATTTTTCCTAAAAGCACCTTGAAACTGTGACACCCATGCAGTGGACCAGTAATCAGGGAGTCTCAGTCCTCACCACTAATACCAGTGAGGGGCGTGCACATTGGGAAGGATAGCAAGTACACACACAGTAAAGTACAATTTCCTGTAAGAGCACACAGAGATCACAGTCAGTCTGGGGCTGGTTTCTCGCTTTCTTTCCAGATCTCCAATAAGACTCCCCACTGGCACAGCTATAGGGTACAGGTCTCACCCTAGTGGTCAAGCTAAAACCTCCAGCACCCTCTCTGTCCAACCGGTGCTTTGTGTCCCTGCCCAAGTAGCTGACACACACACACACACACACACACACACACACACACACACACACACACACACACACACACACACTTTGAGATATGAGTTACATACAAACGCACAGACACTCCTGGGGAAGGCTGGCACAGGTTCTCCAGCTATGCCTCCTTCTCTGCCCAGGCTATAAGGTAGAAATCACTGCCACCAACTACTAATATCAGCTACTAATAAGGCCATTACCAAAGGGTGTCCAATTTTACTGTGCAATATTATTATTATCCAATTAGTAACAATGACGAACAGCAAGGCTTGTTGAAGTGGCTTGGACAGTATCACTATATACATGCAATGCACTCTAGAGCTTAACTCTACACAAAACAGCCACAGTTGAAAGGTTTAAAAATATTTAATAATAAATAATAAAAGCACAAGACAAATCTCCTCAATTCAATACAGTGCTAGTCAAGAGTTCAGACACACGAAAATTCTTAAAATAATACTGTAGAATAGTCTGACATAAATACAGAAAACAGCTAGTCTAATCTTACAATTTCTATCTATGTCTAAGAGAAACAGTATTCTAAATAACTTCCATACATACAGAGCAAAGGCAGAGTGCTGGTGAGTAGATGTGTTCAGGTTCAGACAAAATCCAAAATGCTTTAATTCTCTCTCTCTGAGAAAGTCTTAAATTGATAATACATCACTGCTGACTCATTTTAGATTACATCATTCTTTACACTTCTCTGGTTTAATTTCCCAGGCTAACGGAAACTCAGAGTTTAACATATCTTTGTAATCTTGCACCTGGCCAGGAAACCACAGCAATAATATGCATTATACATGTAAAATCTAGCAATTAACTCTGGTCTCAAAACAATAGAAAGAATTTGCTGGTTCAGACATTCTGTCTCCGAGCTTTGAGATCAGTCATACAATGCTTGACTTATCAGCTTTCTTCCAGCAGAGTGCACAGTGGTTAAATTTTTGAAGCTCAGTATAACATATAGTTTAATCATAACATATAGTTCTTTTTTACATTTGTAAAACCAGCCTGTAGATTATATTAATATTTACAAATCACATAGAATAATTTACAAGATTCTATCTGGCTGGGCTGGCAGCCTTTCAGTTTTTCACAGGAACAACACTTAGAATCCTTGCTGAAGGCTTAAAATAATACTGCCATGGTACAAGGCAAATGCCAGACTGCATCCCTTTAGTGCCAGTTAAGCACTATCCAAGCTTCTACTAAAACAGTTCAACTTCAATCTATCTAGAGAGTTTGTGTTTCATGCCTGGAGAAAAGCCACTGTGATTCCCTTACACAAAGGTGACCTATCTATAGACCCAGGTAATTATAGGTTCATTATCCTCACCAGTCTTACATGCTCATAAGTAATAACTAGGCATGCAGCCCAGGAGACCATGAAGTACCTAGCCCAAATTCCCTTTATGCAGCTAGAGATCCAGATATCAGTTAGTTTGGTTTTGTGTAGAGAATGTCCTGTCTCCTAAACCTAGTAAGCTTATTTGAAAAGGTTACACATTCTATGTACAGTGGTCAAATTATGTATGCCAGTCTGGCCTAGGCTTTTGACACTATCCCATGTGTTGACATTATTGAAAAATTAGATAAACCTAATGTAAACCCTATGTTGCCTGCTAGAGTACAAACTGGCTATCCAAAAAACCCAGGTTGTGAAATTTGCTGCTACAGTCTCTAAATCTGCAGTTGTAACTGCAAAGTGCAGGGATCAATAATGCACCCTGTCCTGTTGTTGGCATTTATTTTTCAGACATCTGAAAAAATATCCCAGAAGTGTAGCTGACCACGTTTGATGATGGCTGCAAGCTGAACACTGTTATTCACTCATCCAGTGATGCTAAATAATGCCAGCAAGGGTTGAAATATGCACATAACTGGTGTTATAAAACTGGTTTCTAGTTAAATGCAAAAATGTGCAGCATAGTAGCCATCAGCAAAAAATAAAACATCAGCATCTCTGGATGAGCACCAAAACTCAGCAATCTCCCTACAAACAGAGCTGAAATATCCACCTGCACCAGATTCAGGCCCCAACTCATGCCGTTTCTGTTTGAACAAAAATACCTGCAATTATCATATATCTGGACAAATCACCTAACCCAAACATCCACTAGCTAAAGCTCCCTTTACTGCACCCCATTTCTCTACCTTTCCATTTTTCAGCAACCAGCCACTCGTGTAAATATGAACATATTTTACCATCAAGAAAGTCATTGTTTAGTCTTTCAATACCTTAGCCCATTTTGTCATAACAAAACTTTTCTGCACTGCTGTAATATATTGTTCAATTTTTTGTATTAAATTATCATACTGTCAACTATTCACAATGACATTATTCCATCTGTACATTTTGTTTCCGTTGTGTATGTCTGCTTTTCTTATTTTTCTTATTGCACTTTTATGCCCAGGCCGAGTCTGCAATTGGTAATTTCTGCTGAGTACTTTACCCCACTAAACAAAAAGTAAATAATAAGTAAATAAATAAACAAGTAAATGCCTTCCCACCTCATACATTATGTATGATATTCTTTAGGCAGACATGGTCGTAACAGACCTAGGTGCTTATGTGGACAAGTCTCTCTCTCGCTCTCTCATTTGTTCATCATGTTTCCACCATACTCAGGAAATCTTAGTGTCTCGCCTAGTTAAGATCCAAGGGAATATTTTCACGATACAAAGACCTTATCCCACCTCTCTTTTTTCCCTTATCAGACCTATTATCAAGTACAGTGTCCCCATTAGTATACATAAATCCAAGCATGTCTGTCAACTGGAAAGGCCCCATAGATTTTTAACCAAGCAAATTAAAGGTTTTAAATCTTTTAACCAAGCCAATTAAAGGTTTTAAATCATTCAACTATCTCAGTAGATTATCATGCGTCTCCTTATACTGAGTAGCCTACCTACTGCCCCAAGGTAACCTGTGTTTCCCGTTTCAAGCCATTAAAGATCCGGTCCTATTTGATCTCCTATTTCTTTGGAAAATGGCTCTACAAAAATCTGCACTAGGGACTGAAATTTTAGTGACACTAGAGGAAGAAGTTACTAATGCAGTGTTTTCACAGCCTGTGGAAAAAGTTACCACTACAAGTTACTTTGGCTGTCTTTAAAGATAGTATTGATTATTGGTTTGGCAGACATTAATTTACACCAGGGTGATAATGTATGGCTCTGTTTTATTTGAGACATGATCACTGAAAAGTACTCAAAAAATGGATAACAAGAGCTTTTAAGTGTGTTTCATGTAATGCTGTCTGATAATTGTTTCTGGAATACTTCTCTAAGTATTTTTTTTTACAGTTAAAGCTGATAAAAAGTTACTTGATAAGTGAAAGGTTTACTTTATTGGTTTAATTATTTTAATAGTATGTCTGTTTTGTCATTGTAAGAAATTAAACAAAAAATGAGCAATAATGGATAGTTATATAGCATGATGGGGATTTATTTTTCAAAAGAATGTCAGCAGTTCTGTTTGCATTGCAGATAAAGAAATCCTGAATTAATTTGGTTATTAGTAATAGTTCTTCACAACACATTTAGATCCATGTCAAACCTTTTTCTTTTACATATGATTAATTTATAATTCAAAATAATATTTACTGACAATATTCGAGTTTTCCGGTCAAACCATCTTTTTTCCATTCTTAACAAACCAAAATAAAATGCCTTTCTTAAAGCACCAAGGCATACATACATTACATTATTTTTATAAAATTTGTGCCTTAATATGTTTGCATAGGGCATGTGTGACTCCATATAACATAGCGGAAATGTTATAAAAGGGAGATAAAGTATGGGTATATGATTGTTTTATTAAGGAGAATGGGAAGAGTAACAGATACTTTCATGTATTTATTTGCTTATTTATTGGTTTGTGTATGGATTGGTCATGGGACCCTTTTGTGATGCCCGTGCCCCGGCCTAGCAATCAAGGAGCCAAAATCCTCACAATTAACACCAGAGAGGGCATCTCATATATGAGGAAAGGATAACAAATACACACAGTAAAGTGCAATTTCCCTTAACAGCACACAGAGATCACAGTCAGTCCAAGGCTGGTCATTCCCTTGCTCCTCAGGTCCCCAATAAGACTCTCCACTGGCACAGCTATAGGGTCTAGATCTCAGCCTAGTGGGCAATCTAAAATCTCCAGCACCCTCTCTGTCCAACCAGTGCTTCGTGTCCCTGCCCAAGCAGCTGACACACACACACTTTGAGATAAGAGTTTACACAACCACACAGACACTTCTGGGGAAGGCTGGCACAGGTTCTCCAGCTGTGCCCCTTTTATCCAGACTATACGGTAGTACCACCTGCCATCCCCCAACTAATACTTATCAGCTACCCAAAGGCCCTTAAAAGGGTGCACAATTATTACTGTGCAATATTATTATCCAATTGGTGGTATAGCCCATGGCTAAAGCTATTAGAGTGGCTTTGTACAGTTTTACCAAAGGCATACAAGTACTCTAAAAAGCTTAAAATATCTCTACAAAAACCAGCCACAGTTAAAAGGTTTTAAAAATATTTAATAATAAATAATTAAAACCACAAGACAATACTTTCTACTACACAGTCAGTGCTAGTCGAGTTCGGAGATCACACAGAAATTCTTAAAATAAATCAGTAGTACAGTTTTGACATCACAGAAAAACACTTAGTCTAATCTCTCCAATTTCTAGCTACTTCTAGGAAAAAACACAGTTCTAACATACTACTTATATAAAGACAGCATAAGGCAGTGCTGAGTTGGATGTTCAAGACAAAAATGCTTAATGCCTTCTGGTTCTCTCTGTTTAAATTGAAACTGCAGTTCTAATAAAACATTACATCATTTCACACTTTTGTGGTGTTCCCAGGCTGACAGAAACTGCATTTATTTTCTTTTACACTTAGAGCAATAAAGGACATTCCACATGTAAATTCTAGTCATTAACTTTAGCCTTAAAACAATAGGCAGGAAGCCTTCATCTAGTCAGACTGGAGCCGACTTTAGAATAAATGGTCACAACATGCTTTTACTGGGTCAGTAAAGAGCACTGTTGCAATATTTTTGTAACAGCATTTTTTTTCATTTAAGACAACAAGCCTGTGATTTACATTCATATTTACAAATGATAGAATTATGTACCAAATTCTATTTGACTAGGCTGGCAGCCTTCACCCATCTCTACCAGTCTTCACACCTTTACAGCCACAACTTGGACCACAAGGCAGCAACATAATACAAGTAGTCTGTACAGTGAATAATAAACATAAAATATAGTGCGGCTAAGAATTAAAAATTAATATGATTTATGAGATCAGTGTGAATAGATACACTTGCATCAATAGTTGCAGTATATGCAAAATCAATATATTCACTAGAGATTATGAAGCCAGAACACCATAGGAGTCTATACTGGGGCTAGTTACTAATTTTAATCATGCATTCAGGCTCCTTGGAATAACTATTCAACTATCTTTAATGTTCCAATTTCAACATGCACTTATTTTCTGCAAAAACTTTTACTTGGGACTGTTCTTTCTGCAGCAAGGAAAATTGTCCATAAAGACAGAAAATAATTTATTTCTCCAAGTTTTAAGGAAAAAAAATAGGCTGGAGTTTAAAAAGCCTTATGCATGGGGAAGCCTTAGCATGATCATTTCCTCATCTCATTAAACCTTTTCAATTTTTAAACTGACCTTCTGCTCACACTGTTGAGGCCTCAGTGCAGATGGTGGTGTCATAGGAAAAGCTTCATAGTAATGCAACAGAATGGGAGAGTTAGCAGCATACTGTCCCTTGGAAATGTCAGGGAATAGCTTAGAAGTGAAAAAAATTACTATTGGTAGAATGAAAGCCATCCAAAGGTAGTGGTCACTCATTCACTCCTATTGAAGCAGTTGCTATAAAGTAAGTTCAGTGAAGACGTGAATGTAGTCAGGTGTTTTAGTGTGCATGTTTGTGTGTGTGTGTGTGTGTGTGTGTGTGTGTGTGTGTGTGTGTGTGTGTGTGTGTGTGTGTGTGTGTGTGTGTGTGTGTGTAGAGTGGGTTGATGTGTGTATGTCTGTGTTTGTGCATGGGTGTCTGAAGTGTGTGTGTGCGTGTGTGTGTGTGCATGTGCGTTTGCGTGTGTGTGTGCGTGTGTGTGTGCATGTGCGTGTGTGCATGTATGTGTGTGTGTGTGTGTGTGTGTGTGTGTGTGTGTGTGTGTGTGTGTGTGTGTGTGTGTATGGGTGTGTGTATATGTATGTGTGTGAGTTTGTGTGTATGTGTATATGTGTGTGTGTGTGTGTGTGTGTGTGTGTGTGTGTGTGTGTGTGCCCCTTTGCCAACACAATGCATGGACCATAAGAGAGAACACCATCAGGTCTAACAACTCTAGTATGTGATTCAGAGACAAGTTAATGAGCTGATAATGGGGTGTTTCTCTCTGCCACTATAGCTCTCTGTAAATCACATTTTCTAACCATCTCAATAATTGACCTACCTGTAGTGGACAACTACCGCAAGTAGTGAGCTACTTCCTGAAAACTAGGGGTGGTCCTCAGCTGCTAAGGACAAATAGCAGTTCAATATTTATCATGAATGTATATATATATTTTTAAGGTATACTGATACATAAACAGCTGTTAGATGTTCATCATTCCCATTGCCTCAGTAACATTTTGGATTATCTGTCAAGGTGACCCAGTACTAACTAGCTTTCAAAAGCTCAGAGTCCCCTCCCTCTATTTCCTGTGACAGCTGATTGCCTGAGAATATCCTAAGAGGGAAGCATAGGTCTCAACCTCTTAAGAGGTCATTGTGGAACACAAACCTTAGCAGTGTGTGGCAAACAAAAAGTGGAACACCTTATTTTTGCACTGTGGAAAAACATGCTATTGCCATGGAGCGTGGTTGAACATTTGTAAAATAAGACATAGTAGTGACTTTGTGGCTTTCTCAGTAGCAACACACCATGAGACATTACTGAGTTGTAGCTATTGAACACATCTTACAGCAACCTACATTTCATGGTCACTAAAATTAGTAGTTGTGACAAGACTAATTAATTTAAAGGCTTAGTAACGGGGGCAATCAGAGATGCTTAGAATATTACTATTAAACTGAGATGTTGACGGAATAAGTGACTGCACATTTTCTGAAACAACAAGGGTATAATTCATCACATTTTCTCCAAAAACAAAAAATCACCAGTTGTAGGAAGAAGTAAAGGAACAGAGCTGACCTTTTGGAACTCATACAAGCCAAAAGGAGTCACAAAGGCTGACTTCTCTCTAGCACTGGGAGTCAAGGGCACCTGCCAGTAACCTTTGGAAAGATCAATGGTTGTAAGATACTTAGCCCCACCCAGTTGCTGTAGGGTCTCATCTGTCCCAAGCATGGGGTAAGCATCCGACTCTGTGTGACTATTTCATTTCCTGTAGTCCACACAGAACCTAGTGCTGCCATCCTTTTTTGGCACCAGCACCACTGGGGAGGCCCAAGGACTGTTGGACTCTTGAATCACCCCTACTTCCAACATCTCCTGTACCTCCTCCCTCAAGGTCTGTCTTACTCTCTCTCAGGCAGCCTATAAGGGGCCTACCTAATAGGCCTTTGGGGTCCTGTACCCACCTGGTGCTGCACCAGGTAGGTGCATCCTGATTTCCCAGTAAACATGTCCCCAAATTCCTGCAACACTGCTTGGATTTCTCAAACCTGGGTAGGGGATAGCTGCTGGCACATTGCTACCCCTTCCACTGAGGTGACAGCCCGAGCTTCACTGAGGAGGTCAGTCCCCAGATCTCCCTCAGACTCCTTCTGCAATCCACTGCAAATGCTCAGCACAAGGGCCTCCCTATCACGGTAAGGTTTCATCATGTTAACATGGTACAATTTGTGCCCCTGCCATCTGCCTAGCAGTTCCACTATGTAGTTAACATCACTTACCTTTCTTACCACCTTGTAGGGTCCCTCACAAGCTGTTGCAGTTTGTTGTGTCTGACAGGAATGAAAACCATTACCTGCTGCCCCACAGCATACTCTCTAGCTTGACCATTCCTGTCATACCACACCTTTTTCAGTTGTTAGGCTTCTGCCAGGTTCTCCTGGGCCAAGCTCATGAGTTCCCTGAGCCTTGTCCTGAGGTTTAGGATGTATGCCACAACAGACTCCTTGTGAGACTCGCACTCACCTTCCCACTCATCTTGAATTAAATCTAGAGGTCCCCTAACCCGATGCCCATACAGCAACTCAAAGGGTGAAAAACCTGTGGATTCCTGGGGAACCTCTTTGTAAGCAAACAGATGGGGCAAATATTTGTCCCACTCCCTCTTAAACTGATCTGCAAATGCCCGTGGCATAGACTTGATTGTAGAGTTTAACCTCTCAACAAGACCATTAGTCTGGGGATGGAAAGGGGTGGTCTTCATGTGCTTCATCCACAGGACTTCCACAGACAAGCCAGCAGATCTGACATGAAATCAGCACCTCTGTCAGTCAGTATTTCTTTTCGAAAACCTACCCTGCTGAAAATCTCTAACAAAGCATTTGCCACCTTCTCTGCCTCAATGGAGGACAAAGCCACTGCCTCAGGGTATTGTGTAGCATAAACCACTACCACTAGGATATACTTTTTCCCTGTGGAACTTGGGGTACTCAGAGGACCCACAATATCTATAGCTACCCTCTGAAATGGCTCCTCAATCACAGACAGAGTCATCAAAGGAGCTCTCACCTTGTCTCCTGCCTTGCCTACCTTTTGGCACTGCTCACAGGTCCTGTAGTACCCTGTTACATATCTGGAAATTTGAGGCCAATAGAAATTCTGCATAATATGCCTCTTTGTACGTTTTATGCCCATATGACTTGCAAATGGAATATCATGGGCTATGGCTAGAAGCACAAAATGGTAGGCTCTAGGCACTATCAACTGCTGTACTCTCTCACCTTCTAGCCCTCCCTCAGGGATCCACTCTCTGTATAGTAACCCTTTGTCCCAGTATACAGATTCCACTTTTCCTTGAGAATCAGGTGCCTCCCCAGCTACTTGCCTCAGGTCTTGCAATGTAGGGTCTGAGAGCTGTGTGATGCCCGTGCCCTGGCCCAACAATCAAGGATCCTCAATCCTCACTACAAACACCAGATAGGGTGTCTCATATAAGAGGAGAGGATAACAAATACACACAATAAAGTGCAATTTCCCTTAAGAGCACACATAAATCACAGTCAGTCTGGGGCTGGTTGCTCCCTTGCTCTCCAGGGCCCCAATAAGACTTCCCACTGACACAGCTATGGGGTCCAAATTTCAGCCTATCTGGCAAGCTAACCACCAGTACCCTCTCTGTCCAACCAGTGTTTCATCTCCCTGCCCACATAGTTGACATACATGCACACTTTGAGATAAGTATTTATAAAACTTCACAGACACTCCTGGGAAAGGCTGACACAGAATATTCAGCTTACGGTAGTAATTCCTGCCACCACCAGCTAATAATTATCAGCTACTCAAAGGCCCTTAAAAGGATGTCCAATTATTACTGTGCAATATTATTATCCAATATTAGTGTAACTAAGCAATCAAGGCTTATTGGAAGGGCTTAGTACAGGATCGCTTATAAGCATGCAGTGTACTCTAGAGCTTAATGTATCTCTACATAAACCAGCCACAGTGGAAAAGTGTTTAAAAATATTTAATAATAAATACTAAAAACACAAGTCAGTAGATCCGCGGTGGTACAGCAATAGCATTGTTGCCTCACAGCAAGAGGTTCTCCTGTTCGATTTTCGGCTGGAGTGCCTTCTATGTGGAGTCTGCATGTCCTCCCCACAGTCAAGTGACCTCCAAAACACATGCGTAAATGGGCATGCCTTCGCTGAAGGCTGGGAGTCGGGCTGGCAAATCGGCTCCAAAAATCAACTGCCAATCATTAGCAGACCGGAGTTCCACTGTGGCGACCCCTAACCGGGAAAAGCCGAAAAGACAAACAACAACTAAAAACACAAGACAATACTACTACACCAAAGTGCTATTCAAGAGTTCAGAGATCACACAGAAACTTAAAATAATTTAGTAATACAGTTCGGACATAACAAAAAACACTTAGTCTAATCTTTTCTAATTCCTAACTATTGCTACAAGAAAACATACTTCTAAAGTAACTTACTTACATAGAGCATAAGGCAGTGCTGAGTTGGATAGTCAGACAAAAATGCGTACAGACTCTCTCTGAGCAATAGTTTTTAAAATCACTAAAATACATTTCTGCTGGGCCCTCCCAGATTGCATCATTTTTGACACTTAGGTTTCCCAGTATACACATTACACCATTTTGACACTTAGCCTGGGGTTCCCAGGCCAACAGGCTACATTATTTATCAACTTAACACCTGCTCAGGAAGCTACAACAATAAAAGACATTTCACATGTACACTCTAGTAATTATTCCTTAAGTTAAAACAATAGAAAGAATGTGCTAGCCCAGACAGACTGACTCCAAGCTCTAGAGATCAAAGGATAGATGTGCAATAATTTTAACTTGAAAATAAAGATTTGAGATGCTTGACTTAGTTTTCCTTACAGCAGATGGCAATGTTGCTACAACCAACATTTTACAGTGTTTTCTTTCATTTAAGAAACAAGCCTGTATTTTACATTCATATTTACAAATGCCAGAATTATGTATCAAATTCTATTTGACTAGGCTGGCAGCCTTCACCCATCTCTACCCAATCTTCACACCCCCCCCCCCACTCGGAGAACTCAAGCTAGTTTTTCAAGTGACCCATGAGAAATGCTGCTTGAGAGGGTCAGTTCTGAGTATACCTTACCCCATTCCCTGTCTTGAGAACCCATCAGCACTGGCATTGCTAATCTCACTGTGGTGCTGCACTGACATATCATATGCTTGCAACCCCAGGCTCCATCTTAGCAACTTGGCATTTTGCTGGCTGGCTGTGTTTAACCATATTAGGGGGTTGTGATCTGTCATTACAGTGAACTTTCTTCCATACAGATAAGGCTGACGTTTCTGCAGTGCCCACACTATGGCTAGACATTCCTTTGCTACAGCTGCATAGCATTCTTCCCTGGGTTGGAGCCTATGACTGAGATAAACCACTGGGTGCTCTTCCCCCTCTGAGGAAATCTGGCTAAGGACAGCCCCTACCCCATCGTTCAAAGCATTCACTTGCACAACAAATCCTTTGCTGTACTCTGGACTAGCTAACACAGGGGGTCCTCCAAAGCTTCTTTAAGCTTCTGGAATGCCTGCTCACATGCTGGAGTCCACACTACCTTATCTGGCCTGTTCTTCCTTGTCATGTCTGTGAGGGGAGCAGCTATGGTACTATAATTGGGACAAACTTTCTCTAGTACCCTGCTGCCCCTAAGAATGCCCTCACTTGCTTTTTAGCAACAGGTGCAGGCCATGTCTGAATGGCTTCCACTTTGGCAGGTTCTGGCCATATCTTACCACTCCTCACTCTATGTCCTAGGTAGGAGACCTCCACCATTCCCACCTGACATTTGCTCAGCTTAATGGTCAACCCCACCCTCTGTAGTCTGCCCAGCACCTCCCTGACATGATGAAAGTGTTCTGGCCAGGAATGACTGTAGATGGCAATATCATCTAGGTAAGCAAGGGCAACCCCTCCTGCTCCTGCTTGGATATTATCCACCAGCCACTGGAAAGTTGCTGGGGCATTCTTTATCCCAAAGAGCATCTTTGTGAACTCTTCTGTCTAGCACTGGGAGTCAAGGGCACCTGCCAGTAACCCTTGGTAAGATCAATGGTTGTAATATACTTAGCCCCACCCAGCTGCTCTAGGGCTTCATCTGTCCTAGGCATGGGGTAAGCATGGGGTAAGCATCCGACTCTGTGTGACTATTTAATTTCCTGTAATCCATACACAACCTGGTGCTGACATCCGTCTTTGGCACCAGCACCACTGGGGAGGCCTAGGGACTGTTGGACTATTGAATCACCCCTAGTTCCAACATCTCTTGTACCTCCTCCCTCAAGGTCTGTATTACTCTCTCATGCATCCTATAAGGCCCCTGCCTAGTAGGCCTTTGGGGTCCTGTATCTGACAGGAATGAGAACCATTACCTGCTACTCCACAGCATACTCTCTAACTCGAGCATTCCTGTCATACCACACCTTTTTCTGTTGTTGGACTTCTGCCAGGTTCTCCTGGGCCAAACCCATGAGTTCTCTGAACCTTGTCCTGAGGTTTAGGATGCATGCCACAACAGACTCCTTGTGAGACTCGCACTCACCTTCCCACTCATCTCAAATTAAATCTAGAGGTCCCCTCACCCTATGCCCATACAGCAACTCAAAGGGTGAAAAACCTGTGGATTCCTGGGGAGCCTCTCTGTAAGCAAACAACAGATGGGGCAAATATTGTCCCACTCCCTCTTAAACTGATCTGAAAATGCCCGTAGCATGGACTTAATCGTAGAGTTTAACCACTCAACAAGACCATTAGTCTAGAGACGGTAGGGGGTGGTCTTCATGTGCTTCACCCCACAGGACGTCCACAGACAAGCCAGCAGGTCTGACATGAAATTGGCACTTCGGTCAGTCAGTCTTTTGGGAAACCCACCCTGCTGAAAATCTCTAACAAAGCATTTGCCACCTTCTCTGTCTCAAAGGAGGACAAAGCCACTGCCTCAGGGTATCATGTGGCATTATCCACTATCACTAGGATATATTTTTTCCCTGTGGAACTTGGGGCACTCAGAGGACCCACAGTATCCATAGCTACCCTCTGAAATGGCTCCTCAATCACAGGCAAAAGCATGAAAGGAGCTCTCACCTTGTTTCCTGCCTTGCCTACATTTTGGCACTGCTCACAGGTCCTGCAGTACCCTGTTAGATCTCTGAAAATTCCAGGCCAATAGAAGTTCTGCATAATACGCCTCTTTGTATGTTTTATGCCCATATGACCTGGAAAGGGAATATCATAGGCTATGGCTAGAAGCGCCAGATGGTAGGCTCTAGGCATTACCAACTGCTGTACTCTCTCACCTTCTAGCCCTCCCTCAGGGGTCCACTTTCTGTATAACCCTTTGTGCCAATATACAGATGCCTCCTTTCCTTGAGAATCAGGTGCCTCCCTAGCTACCTGCCTCAGGCCTTGCAATGTAGGGTCTGAGAGCTGAGTCTGTCTCAACTCACTCCTTGTAACCCTTCCCAGCTGCCATTTCACAGGAAGTCTAGCATCCTCTGACAGTGGTGCCTCACTGTCAGCCTGGGTACTACTACTCACCTCTACCTCTGCAGTTACCCTGTCCAAGGGAACATCAGTACCCACAAGCAGCTGTGGCTCACATTCAGTCTCAGTGCTACAAAGTAGCTCCCTTCCTGAAGTAACCACCTCACCAGTCCTGGCTGCAAGTATGCAGTCTTTCTGGGTCTCTCCCAGGCTACCAGACCCACATGCTTGTCTCCTAGCCTGACTGCGTGTAACTGCATAAGCACATGGTACTGCCTCATCCAAACACTTTCCTCTCAGGACATCTGCAGGATTGGAGTTTAGTACCCCTGTTGTCTCAAGACAACCTACTATTGGCATTTTGTCTTTCCCACTTACTACCTCCCTCACCTTTTGTTCCCAACCATGCCTCCGTGGACACCTGTATGCCACATGGTCCCACTGGTTGTATTCAAAACATTTAACCCTAGCTCCTGGACATGTACATGGACTAGTGGCTTCCCCTGCTACTGGCAGATTCTGTTGTGGCAGTCTGTGCTGCCGACCATGGGTTCCTTTAGACCTATGAGCAGTACTGGGGGTCCCCTTCCAGTACAGGGCTGCCCTGCTTGCCAGGTATAGGTCTCCCTCCTTCCCCAACTCATCTGAAGTAGCACATTGTCTATCAGCTAACCAGATCCTGATATCCTCAGGCAAAATGCTAAGGGCTTGTTCCCTCACCAAAAGGTCTGCCAGCCCTTTCAAAAGTGGTGACCTGACATCCACTCACCCAGCTATGAAAATAAGTACTCAGTTCAGCAACATATTAACACACACTTTCATCTGCCTTGCATCTATGCTCATGAAACGTATTCCTATACATTTCAGGTGTTAGCTTAAAACATTTTATCAAGTGACTTTTTACAACAGTATAATCAAACCATGCAATGTCAGACATTTTGGCCAATGCATTTACAGCTTTACCATGGAGTAAGGGGGTCAGGAACTGTACCTAGAGCCTTTGTTCAACACTATACTGTTTGAATACCCTCTCAAACATATGAATGAAACAATCAAAATTATCCCCCTCTTTAAATTGCGGAAGAAATTTACTGACCTGTTGTGCTTCTGGGGTCCAGTTACTCCCTTCCCCATTACCTCCATGACTCTGGCAAAGAGTTAGCATTTCCCTCTCATGCCTCCTCTCACTCTCCTTTTCTTTGGCTTCTATCTCCAAATGTCTGGCCTCCAACTCAAGTCTGTTTAGCTCCAGCTGGAGTTTTAAGTCCACTGCAGAAAGGTTGAGCTGTCCATTCTCCGAAGGAATTATATCTCCACTGCCAGTCGGGTTGCTCTCTTGGTTGCTGTTTTCTGATGCAGCTGTAACTAAGGCTGCAATCAGGTCTGCCTTAGTCAGGTTTCCATGCACTAGTCCCCTAGCCTGGCACATCTCCGCCAGCTGGCTCCTTGTCAGCTTTCTGTACTCCTCTGCTGGCATGCTGCCTGCTCACCCTGACTAACTAAGCCAACAAAAGAAATAAAACAATTGTGATCTGAACACTGAGTATTCACTGCGTGGCTGTTTTAGAGTACAAAACACCTTCAAAGCTCACTGTATACAAGCTACAGTATTTACTCTATCCACACCACTACCAGCCAATTAGTATTTGCCAACTAATTAATATGTGATGTGGATATCCCACCGCTGCCAAACAATTAATATGTGAGGATATGCCAGCCACTGCCATCAATTAATATGTGATGCCCGTGCCCAGCAAGCAAGGGGCCTCAATCCTCACCACTAACACCAAAGAGGGCATCTCATATATGATGAAAGGATAACAAATACACACAGTAAAGTGCAATTTCCCTTAAGAGCACACAGAGATCACAGTCAGTCTGGGGCTGGTTGCTCCCTTGCTCCCCAGGTCCCCAATAAGACTTTCCACTGGCACAGCTATAGGGTCCAGATCTCAGCCTAGTGGGCAAGCTAAAATCTCCACCACCCTCTCTGTCCAACCAGTGCTTTGTGTCCCTGCCCAAGTAGCTGACACACACACACTTTGAGATAAGAGTTTACACAACCACACAGACACTTCTGGGGAAGGCTGGCACAGGTTCTCCAGCTGTGCCCCTTTTACCCAGACTATGCAGTAGTACCACTTGCCACCACCCAGCTAATAGTTATTAGCTACCTGAAGGCCCTTAAAAGGGTGTCCAATTACTACTGTGCAATATTATTATCCAATTGGTAGTATAGCCCATGACTAAAGCTATTAGAGTGGCTTTGTACAGTTTTACCAAAGGCATACAAGTACTCTAAAGAGCTTAAATTATCTCTACAAAAACGAGCCACCATTAAAAGGGTTTAAAATATTTACTAATAAATAATTAAAACCACAAGACAATACTTTCGACTACACAGTCAGTACTAGTCAAGAGTTCAGAGATCACACAGAAATACTTAAAATAAATCAGTAGTACAGTTCTGACATCACAGAAAAATACTTAGTCTAATCTTTCCAATTTCTAGCTACTTCTAGGAGAAAACACAGCTCTAACATACTACTTATATAAAGACAGCATAAGGCAGTGCTGAGTTGGATGTTCAAGACAAAAATGCTTAATGCCTTCTGGTTCTCTCTGTTTAAATTGAAACTGCAGTTCTGATAAAACATTACATAATTTCACACGTTTGTGGTGTTCCCAGGCTGACAGAAACTGCATTTACATTCGTTTACACTTAGAGCAATAAAGGACATTCCACATGTAAATTCTGGTCATTAACTTTAGCCTTAAAACAATAGGCAGGAAGCCTTCATCTAGCCAGACTGGAGCCAACTTTAGAATAAATGGTCACAACATGCTTTTACTGGGTCAGTAGAGAGCACTGTTGCCATATTTTTGTAACAGCATTTTTTTTCATTTAAGATAACAAGCCTGTGATTCACATTCATATTTACAAATGATAGAATTATGTACCAAATTCTATTTGACTAGGCTGGCAGCCTTCACCCATCTCTACCAGTCTTCACACCTTTACAGCCACAACTTGGACCACAAGGCAGCAACGTAATACAACTAGTCTGTACAGTGAATAATAAACATAAAATATAGTGCGGCTAAGAATTAAAAATTAATATGATTTATGAGATCAGTGTGAATAGATACACTTGCATCATTAGTTGCAGCATATGCAAAATCAATATATTCACTAGAGATTATGAAGCCAGAACACCATAGGAGTGTATACTGGGGCTAGTTACTAATTTTAATCATGCATTCAGGCTCCTTGGAATAACTATTCAACTATCTTTAATGTTACAATTTCAACATGCACTTATTTTCTGCAAAAACTTTTATTTGGGACTGTTCTTTCTGCAGCAAGGAAAACTGTCCATAAAGACAGAAAATAATTTATTTCTCCAGGTTTTAAGGAAAAAAAATAGGCTGGAGTTTAAAAAGCCTTATGCACGGGGAAGCCTTAGCATTGTCATTTTCCCCATCTCAGTAAACCTTTTCAATTTTTAAACTGACCTTCTGCTCACACTGTTGAGGCCTCAGTGCAGATGGTGGTGTCATAGGCAAAGCTTCATAGTAATGCAACAGAATGGGAGAGTTAGCAGCATACTGTCCCTTGGAAATGTCAGGGAATAGCTTAGAAGTGAAAAAAATTACTATTGGTGGAATGAAAGCCATCCAAAGGCAGTGGTCACTCATTCACTCCTATGGAAGCAGTTGCTATGAAGTAAGTTCAGTGAAGACGTGAATGTAGTCAGGTGTCTTAGTGTGCATGTGTGTGTGTGTGTGTGTGTGTGTGTGTGTGTGTGTGTGTGTGTGTGTGTAGAGTGGGTTGATGTGTGTATGTCTGTGTTTGTGCAAGGGTGTCTGAAGGTGTGTGTGTGTGTGTGTGTGTGTGTGTGTGTGTGTGTGTGTGTGTGTGTGTGTGTGTGTGTGTGTGTGTGTGTGTGTGTGTGTGTGTGTGTGTGTGTGTGTGTGTGTGTGTGTGTGTGTGCGTGTGTGTGTGTGTGTGTGTGTGTGTGTGTGTGTGTGTGTGTGTGTGTGTGTGTGTGTGTGTGTGTGTGTGTATGTGTATATGTGTGTGTGTGTGTGTGTGTGTGTGTGTGTGGACCTGTGTGCATGCATGTGCATGACTGAGAGGGTGTGTGTGTGTGTGTGTGTGTGTGTGTGTGTGTGTGTGTGTCTGTGTCCCTTTGCCAAAACAATGCATGGACCATAAGAGAGAACACCATCAGGTCTGACAACTCTAGTATGTGATTCAGAGACAAGTTAATGAGCTGATAATGGGGTGTTTCTCTCTGCCACTATAGCTCTCTGTAAATCACATTTTCTAACCATCTCAATAATTGACCTACCTGTAGTAGACAACTACCGTAGGTAGTGAGCTACTTCCTGAAAACTAGGGGTGGTCCTCAGCTGCTAAGGACAAATAGCAGTTCAATATTTATCATGAATGTATATATATATTTTTAAGGTATACTGATACATAAACAGCTGTTAGATGTTCATCATTCCCATTGCCTCAGTAACATTTTGGATTATCTGTCAAGGTGACCCAGTACTAACTAGCTTTCAAAAGCTCAGAGTCCCCTCCCTCTATTTCCTGTGACAGCGGATTGCCTGAGAATATCCTAAGAGGGAAGCATAGGTCTCAACCTCTTAAGAGGTCATTGTGGAACACAAACCTTAGCAGTGTGTGGCAAACAAAAAGTGGAACACCTTATTTTTGCACTGTGGAAAAACATGCTATTGCCATGGAGCGTGGTTGAACATTTGTAAAATAAGACATACTAGTGATTTTGTGGCTTTCTCAGTAGCAACACACCATGAGACATTACTGAGTTGTAGCTATTGAACACATCTTACAGCAACCTACATTTCATGGTCACTAAAATTAGTAGTTGTGACAAGACTAATTAATTTAAAGGCTTAGTAACGGGGGCAATCAGAGATGCTTAGAATATTACTATTAAACTGAGATGTTGACGGAATAAGTGACTGCACATTTTCTGAAACAACAAGGGTATAATTCATCACATTTTCTCCAAAAACAAAAAAAAATCACCAGTTGTAGGAAGAAGTAAAAGGAACAGAGCTGACCTTTTGGAATCAAAAGCAGGGACTAGCCAACACATAAATGGCTGACACTGACTACTCCTTCCTGAATTATATAGTGAGTGCATCTTTATAAATAAGATTAGCTAAAACAGACTTGCAACAATATTCGACGCAGGTTGTTGCTATATAAAATGCATTATTAGCTCTCAACAAATCAGGAATAGAAATGCTTATTACTATTAAATTGAGACATTGATGGAATGTGAATTAATAAGCATTTTCTGAAACAACAAGGTTGTAATCCACCACCTTTTCTACACCAGTTTTAGGAGAGTCAAAGCAGGGACTAGTCAGTACACAAATGCCAAGCACTGACTTTTGCAAGCCCCACTCCTGCCTGAACTAAACAGTCTCACAGCTCAACACATCAGGGACAAATCCAGAAATAATCAGGGACAGAGACATTTACACTACTATTAACTCGAGACTTTGACAGAATAAGAGAGGATCAATTAAAATTTTCTGAAACAAAGTTCTACTTTTATCACCTTTTATCCAAAAAACACCAATCTTAGAAGGGAGTAAGAGGGACAGAGCTAACAATGAAGTCAAAAGTAGGGACTAGTCAATAACACAAACAAAAGAAAACATGACGAAACAGTTAAATACTGTAAGTCTTACTCATGTCTGAACAATATAGTGTACATATTAGCTACTTACCTCTGTCCAATACAGGAAACAAAGCAGCCACAGCAGTCCACAATAAAAATCAGGAATCAATAATCTGAAGTTAGGATTAGACTTCCCGGAAGAAACTGCAGTCAGCAGCCCAGCAACAGCACCACAGGGAACATTCCTTCCAACCAAAGTCAGACAGCACACAGAAGCAAATTTCAGCCTTTTGATATGATAGGTTTTTTAGGATGCCTAATTTCTGTTCATGACATGCTGCAGACTTCAACTACCATTCGGTGCTGCCTGTTCCTTCAGTTGTTGTCTGAATCTGCATTCATCTCTCCAAAGGCAAATCCAGTTCCTCTACTCCACGATCAGTCTGATGGCAAACATCACAAATAGCTTTCTTGCAGTAGGTAAAGAAGGGTGATCTTTCTGTGCTCTGCAAAGCCTATTTGAAAGCACTGCAGTCACGCAAAACCACTTTGTTTGGCATTATTGCTTGTTTGGTATTCTTCTTGTCACAGAGGGTGACTCACGTGTTAGTAAGCAGCACTACCCCTAGCAAAGAGGACATACAAGACAAGGGTCGAAGTCGGTGTTAACTAAAAATGTAGGGATATCTCCTTTCTTATGAGGAGTTTATCTGTAAAATGATGTCAGACACACTAGGGGAAGCTGATGTAGAAGTAATAAATGAAAGAGAGGGAGACAGAGCAGAGTGTGTGAAGAGTGCCTACATAAAATGGTGCTGTCTCAGTAAGTTGTTATAGTAGAAGTCCATGTGCTTTCTAATACCGTAAGTGACAAACACCTTTATGTAACACAATTGTAGATAATGTATTCTCCAACCTGGTCTTTCAAAGGAAAAAGATCTATGATTCACAAACAGTTTGGAACTTTGTCTTTATGCATTAATTACACATACAATAGAAGTTCTAGTCACAAACAGCTTTTGAGCAGCTGTTCAAATTATTTTATACGTACATGTGATGTGGTAAGCCTGTACTACTATTCATGAGCCTTTTGACAAGTTAGCATACTTGGTAAAATCGGTAATACTTTAAGACCAAAGTAAGTGCAGCAGCAAACAGAAAATATATTGAAGTGATACCAGGGCCTAATACTCTGATTTAATTGATCTTTTATCCAACATAATCTACTGTTTTCTTTATTAATAGATAAATCATACACAAATTCAGACAATATTTAAAAAAGCTGTACCCAGCAAATTACAATGGAATCATACCCTTCAGCTGTCCGGACTTTTCAGAACATCCAGATATTTTTGGTATGTTCCTCATAAAATTTCTGTTTTTATGACAATTTACTAAAGACTAAACTCACTAAATAATGACAATCATTCGAGTTTCAAACTTCATATCCTTCAGAAAATGTATGCTGATGCAAAACCTGTTATTCTAACAACTTTTTAGGTGTATAACAGCAGTATTTAAAATCTGCCGCTATTTTAGGGCCTTTGTTCCTCATTACTTTTGGCTTTGTCCACAATTCATGAGCAAAGAGGTTGAGAGGTATGAATGAAATAATGTTGCTATCAGTTATCAGGTTATATGGCTAGGACAGTGCACATAAAGTTGTCAAGAGTTTGTTACACTGGGATCCAGTACAGGAATAAAGCCACTTATTAACTGTAAGTTAACTTCTGCATAGTTACCAAGACTGAAAGTTTTATATTTCCTGCTTTAAGAGGAAATGTAAAACTACTTAAAGCAATTATTTAATAGGAACAGGGTGAAATAATATGACTTTTACTACTACATTCAAGAGTCCTCAAGAAGTAGTCTCGCCCTGTGTGGGCAGTTTAAAATTTTCCAAGACAACTGGGGAAGGGATTCTAGAAACCTTATCTGTTTTGTTTCAGCTGGGCAGGAGATCAAAGCTTTTATGTCTGTTCATAACCAGTCTAACAGAATGAAATCTTGCTGTGGGATGTTTAAGCAGCCATTCTGTTTCCCATGCCAGGCAGACTCAGATTAACACCCTGGTGCAAGATTTATATATCTGGTATGCAGCACAGGTACCATGAAAGAAGAACTGCTGCTATGTAACCTAGCACTGACGGAATTAAAACTTTTTAGCAATTCTACAAGAAACATAACTGAAGTGTATTTCCTAACTAATCCAGTCATCATCTCTTATTCTGATGAGTGCAATTAAAGGGCATTCTCCTTCAGCAGACTTCAGGGATGGAATTCATCTACAAGTCTGAAAGGTTTTCAGTTCTTTCTAACATCAGCTTGTTAATATTTACTTAAAATAAGCACTTATGAATAAACGAATAGCAGGCAACCAAATGTGCAGTCCTGTTTCATGATGAATGATTAAGAGCTAGAAAAACATTATAGAAACAAGACCTGCATGTAGAAGAATCTAGAACTGTAAGGTCAAGGTCTTTTGCAATATCTGTGTTAGTCCAGGTTTAAAAGCCAAGTTAAATGTTATTTTGTTTTCCAGCCAGTTTAAGCACAGCTATAAATGGGGTGGGTAATAACATAAGTCACAGCACACTGGAGATGAAGAGACATTTCTAGGGGTGTTGCACAACATCATTATGAGTCTGGTAAAGGCATAATTAACAGTGATTTTGGGAATCAGACATGAATAAAGATCCTATGCAAAGTTTTCTGGTAAGCCTCACACAGAAAAAAGATATTTATCAAATCCTTCACATATCATCTATATACATTACCAGACACAATCCCAACTGTTCATTCAAGAAACTGTTTTAAGTATTTCCAGGTAACAGCAGCTGTTGTGATGTGATTAGCACAGAAACAATACTTCATATAGACTCTTATTTCAAAAGGAAGAAAATCCTTAATGATGCACCTGTTATGCATAATTCTTGAGGACGTATAGACAGGAGTTGCTTGCAGGGAAGCATCAGAGGTACAAAGTACATTCTTGTCAGTAGCTTTACCTTAAAAACTCAAAATAGCACATGACATCCAATCTTAATAAAGGTAACATTATAGATCCCTTTTCTATAGAAGAGCGCTGTTAATAAACATGACAGATACCAATGTCACAGGTAAAACAAGGTATGACATTATACTAGCATGACATTGAATAATGCGTACAAAATAATAAAATATTTTGAATTGAATAGTGAAAATTGCCCAAGACTATAAAAGCCATTATCAGTTTAAGTGTCCAAGATAGTATTTATTCATCATGTATCATCTGAATATCCTATTTGTTTTCTCATGAGTTTACCACAGTGAGAATCATCGTCATCATCAACCTCCTTTCTCCCATTTTTTCCATGGGGTCAGGGTGTTGTATCAACTATCGCCATCTGTCTGGATTCAGTCCCACTCTCCTGTCTTCTTTGACATTCATGTCTGACTGTCACAGATCTTCTGTCACACAGTCCATTCACCTCTTTGCTGGACACCCTCATTTCCTCTTTCCTTCTTCCTGTCTGTCCCAAATCTTCTTCACCAGATAATCTTCTGCTTTTCTGCAGATGTGCCCGAACCACAGTAATCTGTTCTCTTATATCTTCTCTGTAACTGGAGCTACTTTGGCTTCTTCTCTTATGTCCTCATTTTTCTTGTCTGTCCCACAGTGTGCATCCTTCCACCCTTCGCAGGCATTTCATCTCCATCCCCTCTAGCTTCTTCAATTGCTCGTCCTTAACTGCTCAGGTTTCTGTACCATACAGTAGTAGTGGTTGCACCATTGTTTTGTACACCTTACCTCTTTTCGCATTCTTCTGTCACTCAGTATCCCTGACACTCTGTGCCGGTTGGCTGCAGATCTTCTAAATTTAGACCCCCTCATTCAAACTTCCATTTTACTCAACCACCCCTCCCAGGTACTTGAAGCTGTTAACCTGTTCCATTATTTTCCCTTCTATCTCAGTTTCTTTTGATTTCCCACATTTGCTGCCATTACAATTGTTTTATCTGTACTCAGTTTCATCCCATGTGCCTACAGTTTTACATTCTATTCCCCTGTTCTTTGCTGAAGTTCTTGCTCAGAGTCTGCCTGTAATGTCTCATCATCTGCATAAAGCAGCTTTATTTTCACCCTCCAACCTGTTTGCAAATGTTGTTCATCACCAGTATGAATAGCAGCTCTACTCTAGCTTCTATTCAAGTGCCTGTCTCACTGAAAACATCGGGTTAGTTGTGGTGCATCCTGATCTCAATCCAAACTGCTCATCTCCCACCTTACTTTCTACTATCTGTATATTTGTTTATCAATAATCCTCTCCAGGACTTTCATGCAGTGTGATAGGAGATTGATACCTCTATACTACCCACAGTTGTGAATGTCTCCTTTGCTCTTGAACACTAGCAATATTATGCTTATTCTCCAGTCATCTGGGATATGGCTTTCTCTCCATACTGCTATGAGTACCCTCAGGAGCCATTTCTCTCCTGTTTCACCCAAAATCTTTATGATATCTGCTGTGGCCTCATCTGAGCTTGCTGCTTTCCCTGACTTCATTTTCCTTAGTGCTACTCTTACTTCTTCTACGGTGGGTTTCTCCTCCTGTTTCATCTTAGACTGTGTCTGGGGTAGTACAGCTTAAATGGGGTTTTCTTAATTCAGAAGCTGCTGGAAGTACTCCTTTCATCTGCCTTTGATGTCTTGTGGACTGGTGAGTAGGTGAGTGAGTGACCGGTGAATAGGTTGTTGTTGGCATCCCTTATGAAGGATATTTGATGACTATCTTCTTTATCTTTCTTTCTTTATGTCATCTACTGAGTCACTTTCCAGAAGCTGGTAGAGTGCCTCTGATGTCTTGTTTTTATACTGCAACTCCTGTCTTAGGCAACCAGTATTCCTTCCAACCTGGTCCATCCTTTCTTTCTCCCAGTGTTTCCTGCACTCCTTCTTTCCTTTGATAGCTTCCTGGACTTCTGCATTCCATCACCAGCTTTTCTTATGTACCTTATTTCTATACCTGGCTCAACTACATATCTGTTCTGTAGTCCTCACTCATGGTATTTGAAGTGCTGCCTTTATTCTTCAACTCCACTTATTTTCTCTTCTTCCTGAGTTGCTACAATTCTGTGAATTTCCTTGAGCTATTCTTCTTTCTCTCCAGTCATCTTTCAGGTCTTCAGCCTGGACTCAGTTGACCTTAGAACCTTCTCTGGCCACTGCCCACTGTCCAGGTTTAACATTGCCGATTATCAGACTTGTGCTGTTTCAAGACTTCTCTGACTTGACGTGTGAAAACAGTATAGGATCCACAATTTCTTCTATGAAACACTGAGAAATGTTTTGTTCTGAAGCAATGCTTTAGCACTTCAGGGGTACCAGTTTGATATCTAACCTCAAGTGGAATTGGTGATGTTTGAAACTTCTCAACTTTCAACTTGATTTTGTTGAGGAGCTTCATTATTCTGGATCTAGTACAGATGCATAGCCCCTCACAAAATAAATCTTTGTTCTACAAACTACAGTAGCTGGTATTAGACTCTCTCGTACATTTTTAAATTCAAATTCTGCAACAATACGTTCTCTTTCCTTGGTACTTTGTTACAGTAAAGATTTTCCTTTCATGATTATCCTTAAGTATATATAGGAATTACTATGATCCTTTTAGAAACAGTAATGATGTTGCCATAGACAGTTTCCTTCCTGTGAGAAGGTGAGTTGGAGATAAATATGTACAGTTCATGCACTTCATTAATGAATTGCTGTACTAAAGTACTGATATGTAACAGTCTGGTACAGGTGAATTATCATGCTTTATGATGAGCTTCTTCAAAGCTTGTACCTTACTTTCCACTTGCACTTTATTTTGAAGGTAAGTCTGGAGTTCATGTAGTTGTGATTAATCTCAGATTTGTGTGCAGAGTTTCTGAATTGCTGAGTGGCACTTTGAGGACCATTATCTGAAACAACTTCCTTGGCTACAACTTGCCCAGAAAATGTACTTCTGACTGAGAACATTTCTCATGTTGGCATTCATGGTATCTCTTGGCTGTGTAACCTCTGAGAACCTAGGAGGTAGTGATTTTCTCAGTAATAAAACAAGTCAAGATCTACTTTCTTCCATGGAAGACACACTGCGTTATTTATTTGTATATATTTACCAGGGTAGTGCACTGAGCCCAATGGCTAATTTGCAGACACAGCCCTGGTGAATAGAATCACATAAGAAATGAACAAAATATGTTTACAGACACAAGGACATGCTTAAACACACACACACACACACACACACACACACACACACACACACACACACACACACACACACACACACACATACACACACACACACATATTTACAGATTCAAGATTATGCTACAACATTTAGTTCAAGAAGCAGTTAACAATGTCATAACATGGATGGAAAAATGGAATCATGCTTAGTAGAGCTTTCTGGATAAGATATAGCCATAATGATGGGGATGGCTTATGCTATAGGGATAACAGCATATCATTATATGGGGACATATAAAGACATTAGAACAGACAAGTAAGAATAGTTGCAAGAAAGGATATCGTGGGGAGAAGACAGAAAAAAAGTATGTGAGGCATGCAGAGGGAAGAGGAGTAGAAAGGAGAAGAAATGTGAAGAGAGAGATGCAAAGAGAAGAGGGAAGAAGGATGAATAAGAGGCAGTAAGGAAAAGGGATGACAAGATGAGATAAAGAAGGATGACATATGGATAAAAGGATCTCCCATGCAAAATTACTGCATGTCTTACAATTTGTTATGGGAAGTACAGCCGACCTCAAATTTTTGGATTATTTTCTGTTTGTTCTGATATTTTTGGCCATAAAAAGGATATTTTTTTGCTCTGTTTTAACACTTAAATGTGATTTATGTATCTTTTCTAGCACTGACTCTATCATTTGGCTTGGATTTATCATTTTGTCTGATTTCGACATTTAAACACTGGATGCAAGAACATTTATATATTATAAAAAGTCCCATTTTTTTGTAAATTTCTGAAACAACTGACTAGTAAATTGAGTACCATTGTTAGAAATAACTTTGTGTGGACTACCATGGACTGAGAAATGACGTTTCAACTTGGTAATAACAGCAGTGGATGTTAGGTAGTAAATCAGTCTCAAACCAGTTTGAATAAGAGTCTACCAACACTAAGTAATGCTGATTGTTTCACTCGAATATGTCAGTGGCTACTGCTGATCAAGGTAGTTCAGGAACTTAAAAAGAATCACAGGAGCAGTGCTTGCAACAACCACGAGCCAAAAAATAAACTCCCGAACACTGACAGAAGGCTTGACAAAGTCACTTAGTTTAAAAGTTGACTTTATTGGGTGCAACCATTGTAAAAGTTAAACATTAATGCAGACACTAAATCCACAGCATTTTCGTCAGTTCATAACAAAGTTCATCAGATAAAAAATCCCATTACCTTTCCCTGTTAAATAGTCGACCTCATTACGACCCCACCAATAGAAAACCTCTCTTATTAAACCTGTTCTATTGAGATCATTCCTATTATCAAATTATCAAAAAAATAACATAATATATAATTCATAAAATCATTTTAAACAGTCATTTAGTCAGTATGAATAAATACTCGTGTTAAAATTACGAATATCGTAGTAGTGCTCACAAACTTTTTTCAGTGTGCATTCAGTCTTCTCAGTTCAGGAACATGACTTAGCTGAAGTGGTTCTCTTTGCAAATGCAGTTTAACATTGAACAATAAGAAAGTACTTTATCAAAGTCTTTTACTAGTGAAGGCCAAAACACTAGTTGTCTCACCCTTCTTTTGGTAGATTCAGAACCTGGGTGACCTCAATGCAAAATCTGGATATATTCATAGGTTCATAGGTAGGTACTAGGCTATCTGCCCGAAGGCATTTATAAGCCTAGCCAGAATGTGCTGGCTTTCGCCGACCCCTTAGATTAGTTCCCTGTGCCTCTGTCCAGCAGAGCCACTGAAGTGATCCCTGGGGTAAACTTTCTGTTTCCCATCCACTCGTCAAAGTTTCTCTTGAAGAGTGTTAGCGAGGAGCTCTGTCTAATGTAGATTGGAATCTTGTTCCAAAGAATAGGAAGTCTCTGGGACAGGAATCTATCCCTCCAGCATGTCCTATTTATTGTTGTGGTGAGGTTTAGATCCTTAGAGCGTATGGCTCAAGGGGATAAGGTTTTCTTTAGGTGGAGCATGTCCATCAATTCTGGGTAGGACATGGCCTTGTATGTCAGGCAGAGATCACCTCTGAGTAGGCAGTATGCAACCGAGTACAGCTGGAGTTTCTTCAGTTGAGTTGCATAGGGCATCTGTTTGAGGCCAGTGATCCTCTTGGTGAGGTACTTCTGTGGTCTTTCCAGCTGTTGCAGGTGTCTTGTAAGATACATCCCAAATGGGGCATTGCACTCTATGATGGGTGTGATGAGTGATGAGCAGAGGGGCACAATGACCTCTTTTGATCTGGATGCAAACCCTTTTGTGATTAGGTGGGCCACATAGAAGGATTTTCTAACCACTTTGGCAATGTGATTATCAAAAGAGAGATTACTATCTACTTGGGTCCCCAGATCCTTTATTACGTTTTCCGTACTTAGGGGACTACCACTTATGTGGTAATTTGTGTGTACTTTGTTTTTTCCAAAGGGGATGACTATGCACTTTTTGGCATTTAGCTTGAGGTCATGATTTTAACACCAGGTATCCATCTCAGTGAGACCCTTTTGGAGGATGTCTGTGTCAGCCGGAGAGTCAATTATAGTCCCTAGTTTGCAGTCGTCTGTGAACTTGGTCAGCCATAGTCCTCCTGTGCTTGCCTGTACCTCTGAGAAGTATATGCCAAACAGGAGGGGTCCTAGGACTGAGCCCAGGGAATTGCCACTTGTAACCGGTTTAGAGTCAGACCTAGCTCCTGCAACTCTCACCATGTAGGTTCTGTCCATGAGCCAATTGGCAACCCATCTTGTGACATAGGGGTTTATGTTCAGGCTGGTGAGCTTGTCTATAATACCAGAATGGGGAATGGTGTTGAAGGCCTTTGTGAGGTCTACGTATGCTGTGTGTACCACCTTTCCCTCATCTATAGCCTTGGTAACTGTCTCAAAAAAGACCACCAGGTTTAGGAGGCATGATCTTCCCTTAACAAAGCTGAACTGGGTAGAGTCCAGTGTTTGGAGATTCCCAATGTCTCTGTTAATGAGTTCCATGATGATGCACTCCATAGCCTTGCAGACCAAGCTAGTCAGGTTTATAGGGCAATAGTTCCCGGGGTCTGCTGTGGCTCCACCTTTGTGGAGTGGAATAACCATTGCTGTGCACCACTCTATGGCTATGTAGCCTGTGGAGAGACTGAGTTTGAACAGTGTGTTTAGGTGAGGGGTTAGTTCATCTTTGAGCTCGTGTAGGACACAGCCTGGGACACCATCCGGTCCCACTGATGCTGTGTTTCTGGCGTTGGAGAGTGCTGTTTTAACCTGAGTGTCTGTGATTTCAGGGGATCTACATTCTTCTGGTATGGTTATGGGCCATTTTGTGAGTGAGAGGGGGGTGAAGTTTGCAATGAACCTGTCTTCCAGGATGTTGGCAAGATTGGTTGGTTCAGTGTATTTTGTGCCATTCTGCACTAACTCTGAGCAGATCTGAGCATTGCCACTTAGATTCTTGACATAGATAAAGAATGCCTTGTGGTTATCTTTGGAGTCCTTGGCAATTTTTCTTTCAAAGCTCGCCTTGGACGATTTTATGAGGGATCATAGTTTCTTGCTGATACTGATCAGGGATGTCTTCCCTTCTTGGGATTTTACTCTTTTCTGTACTAGTTTCCTCCTTCTATTGTACAGCTTGTTTATGGCAGGGGTCCAACAGACTGACTTCCTTTTCTTGGAGGAGTGAGTCTTGGTTTTACTTGGGATAGCACAATCCATGCATTCTTTTAGGTGCCTGTAGAATGCATTAGTAAAGGATTTTGCAGCTTGGACAGCCATTATCCTTCAGCATGGGGGCTTTGAAACTTTCCACCTTGGTCTTAAGTAACGTGAAGTTTGCTTTTGAAAAGTTTTTCACAGTGGTTTCCTTGTCCAGGGGTGGGGGTGGAATGTGGATATCCAAAGTGATTTGTTTATGGTCAGATCTAACCAGTGAGGGGTTGACCTTTGGTGTGAAACCTGGAGGTGTGGCTGTAAGGAAGCAGGAACGAGAATTTTAGGACCTTTGAAAATAATGCCATCTTCCATCAACATCTCATCTCTGTAAGGAAAATAAGTTTGCACTTCAGGTGGTACACTAGAATGCTTTGACAGCCATCCAACATTAATGTAGTGGTTGAACTTTTGCAAAATTGGATCAGTCTTTGTATGATCTCACAGCTCATCTAGTCTTGTGGTAGAAAAATTATGCACTTCCATTAAGTCAGAGTCAAAATTCTCTGCATCAAGTTGTTCCGTTGTATTTTGGGGCAATCTGGATAAGGTATCAGCCAGATAAAGAAGTTTGCCTTTTGTATAGATCATTTTGAAGTTGTACTTTTGCAGTTTGATTATCATTCTTTGTAATCTCACTGGATTTGAATGCATACGCTTCTTTAGAATAGTAACTAGAGGTTGGTGATCAGTTTCAATCTGAATAGCTCAACCATAGATATAGTCATGAAACTTTGAACATGCAAATACTATCACCAAAAGTTCTTTCTCAATTTTAGCCTATTGCATTTCAGTTTGGGTAAGTGTTCTAGATGCATAGGCTACTGGTCTGCCTTCCTGAAGAATAACTGTGCCAAGACCAAATTTTGAAGCATCATAGGAAAGAGTGACTGGTTTATTGACATCATAGTATCTTAATGTAGGTGGGCTGGCAATTTTCTGCTTAAGGTCTTCAAATGCTTTCTGGTGGTGTTCCAGCCAAGACAGTGTAACATTTTTGTACATCAGTTCTCTTAAAGGTGCTGTCAACTCACTGAAGTGTGGTATAAACTTGCCTAAAAAGTTGACCATGCCAAGGGAATGCTGTAGAGCTTGAACATTATCTGGTGCTGACATCTCTAAATAGCTGCTTGCTTGGACAGGTCTGGTCTCAAGCCAGTAAATCTGGTAAATAAATTATCTACATATCTAACTTCTGGTAAGTCTGAATTTGCACTTCAGAGGATTGAGCTTTAAGTTCACTTCACATGCTGTATGTAGAACTCTCTTAAGGTTTCTGTCATGCTCTGCATCATCATTGCCTCCAACCAATAAATCATCTACTATTATGGCACAAGGATAATCTGAAAAAATTTGCTTCATTGCATGCTGGAAGACTTCACTTGCAGAATTTATTCCAAATGGCATCCTCAGGAATTTACATCTGCCAAACAGGGTACAGAAAGTGGTCAGTGATGAGGATTTGCGATCAAGCAACACTGCCAAAATGAACTTTTTGCATCCAAGACAGAAAAAAAAACAGTGACATTTGGTATTAGAGCTGTGACCTCTTCAACTGTATGCATTGGATGATGCAGTCTCTTCAATGCTTTGTTCAAATCTCTTGGGTCAATACATATTCTAATTTCATCTGAGCCTTTTTTTGAGCTGTTACCATGGACAATACCCATTCAGTTGATTCTGTAACTGGACACATTACACCTTGCTGAACCATTTTATCCAACTGAGCTTTGACTTTACCCTGCACAGCTATCAGAACTTTTCTTGCTGGTCTGACAACTGGACTGACCTCTGGGTTTAACTTTATAGAACACACAACTGAAAGTTTGCCCAACATATCATTGAAAACACCAGCATATTCTGAGAAAATGGCTGCAGAAAATGTGTAACCAAGTTATGTGCTAAAATGATGAACTTCTTTGGTAAAAGAAAGCAGATACATTCTCAAACTGTCTCCGAGACACAATCATGACTGCACAGGTCTTTAAACTCCATAGAATAATAAGCTGCAACAGTTCCTAGCCAAATAACATAAAAGCACTGCTGAGCTTTCGGTTTGAATTTCTTCACCTCCATAAGCAACAAGTTTTATACTACTACCCACACTGAGTTGTTCATTTGTTCTCACCTTAGCAAATGTGTCTGCTGATATAATATTACACTTCGAACCAGTGACTACTTTGAGCTTGGTGGATTTACCATTGATCTGGACAGTACCAAACACTTTGTTCTTTGCCAACAGATTCACTGCATCAACCTTTTCACCAATTACTGAGACACCATCTGCATAAAGAGTGGAGCTGCAGTCTACTTGATCAACTTGCTTTTTTGAGTGACCCTTCTTTATAACTGTGTGGGGTTTACTTGATTTGCAAAATTTTTGAAAATGGTTCAATTTTTTACACTTGTGACATTGCTGACCAAATGCTAAACATTTCTCTCTTTTAGACTCATGACTGGCACCACAATTGCAGCAGTTAACAATAAAACTGGACTTGGGATTTGCTGATTCACGCTTGTATTGCACTGAGCATGCTCCTTTCTTAGAACTTGCTGGAAAACTACATAGTTTCCCTTGAGAACCAACAAGGGCTATGGCTGCTGTGTGCTTAGGCTTACGTCTGTTTGTCATGTGTTGCATGCTGTCTACATTAGTTCTAGACCCTGCTGAAACCATGCTCTTTTCACTTGCAAGCATACTTGTGTGCCTTTCTGTAACTTCATGGATTTGACAAATCTCAATAGTTTTCCTCAATGTTAAATCACTGTCATGAAGCAAAATCTTTCTCACAGCAGCACTATTAATACCACACACAAGCCTGCCCTTTATTAACTCATCTTTTACATCACCAAACCAACATATTTTAACTTTATCAGGTCAGTAGTATAAGCTGCAAAAGTTTCTCCTCGTTTCTGATCTCTTGTGTAAAACAAATGCTTCTTTAATGTAATATTTGCCTGGGGGTTGCACATTTCCCTGAATTTGCGCTTCAAACACTCCCAGTCTTGCCTTGATTCAGCCTGTACAATATGATGATTTTCACCTTCTCCTTCATATACTGCTGGTGCATCCACAAATGAACGCTCTCTTTCAATGGCCTCTGACACAGCTAGGTTTAGCAAAATGAATGCCCTGGTGTGTGTGTCTTTGTCAAAATAAGCTGCTTGTATAAAAATATTGTATTCTTGCTCAAATATTCTCCAGTTCTCTGCAATATTCTGATCACATACAAGTGGTGAGAGCTTTTGAAATCCTCCTACCATATAAACATGTCAGTGAAGCATTTTGCAAGTATGCATGGACATTCACACATACACATACGCCAGAAATTTATGCCAGTATTTGTAACTTTGCCCAATAGCACAACAAGCCTCTGAATAACTGAACTTTGTGAAATAAGTCTTTTGGGTACTGTAACACTCTTGAAATTACTGTACTGTAAGAAATCACCTCTTATCGGTGTAAGAAACATTTCAAATTAGCTGTACTGTGTGAATGAACTGGGCAGAAGAAGCTCAGAGTAAGAAACATTTTAAGATAACTACACTTTGTGAATAAACAGCACTCAAACTTCCCCAAAATGGTGGTACCTTGCTAGTTAATTCTTTACAATGCAAGAAACACTCTGCAATGATGGCATTTTGCGAATAGACACACCCAGCACAGGAAACTTTTTGAAGTGGTTGTACTTTGACTGTAATTCATGAAATAGTTGCACTTTGTACACAAATAAACTCTTTGGAATAAATGCACAGTAATAAGCACACACTGTAAGCACTTTTACACACTTTGAGATACTTTGAATAACTCTATTATGCCCTTAATACAATATGAAGTAGCAGTTATGCCAAAATATAGCACTTTGGCAAAAACATGCAGTTGCCTTGTTTTATTTATGCTTAATGTGCCCATTTTTGCCCTTATTATATTAATTTTGCTCATTTAATCTCTTTTCATGCCCAGGGCGGCTATGGTGGTTCAGCAGTTAGTGTTGTCACCTCACAGCAAGAGGTTCTCCGGTTCGATTCTCAGCTGGGGTGCCTTCTGTGCGGAGTCTGCATGTCCTTCCTGTGGTCATGTGGGTTTCATCTGGGTGCTCTGCTTTCCTCGCAAAGACATGCATTAGGTGGACTGGACACTCTAAATTGGCCCTAGGTGTGTGTGTGTGTGTGTGTGTGTGTGTGTGTGTGTGTGTGTGTGTGTGTGTGTGTGTGTGTGTGTGTGTGTGTGTGTGTGTGTGTGCGTTTGTGTGTGTGGAAGGCTGGGTGCCGGGCTGATGACTCAACACTGTAAAACTCCTCTGCCAATCATGGGTGGACAGATGATCCGCTGTAGCGACCCCTAACCAGGAAAAGCCAGAAGAAGAAGAATCTCTTTTTATGCCCATCATACTTTTCTTGTGCTCATTTTACTCTAATCATGCCCATTTAGCTTTAAACCTGCTCATTTTGCTTTTCTGATAATCGTTTTTTCAAATATCTTAATTTTAAACATTTCTTTCAATTAATAACCCTTTTGTGCCTCTCGCTTCTTTAATAATGTGGTTTGTGCCCTTGTTTATAAAATAAACTGTTTGAGCAAACTTTCATTACCTTTGGTTCTTCTCTGGCCCTTTTTTGTGCTCATTTCTCTTAGATTACCTTCACTGTTATCTTTGCACCTTGTAGCTCTGAACATCAGCCTCTGGAATCCCGGTTCTGACACCATGTCACTCATCTAGTCAGGATGTAATAGATGAGTCTTTGCGGGTTCTGTTTAAGCAGCTTTATTATGTCCCAAAGTCACAGAACAAGATAGATTCCAAGACAACTGACAGGATCCAATTCTTCTTTTAAAATACATATTTAATGTAGAAAATAATTAAAAACAGGTTGAGCGCTTTCTTCTACAGATCGTAGATTTCATCAGAACACTCGGCAGATAATTTTACTTCCTTATATACTGATATTTCCTACCTTAAACATCCAATTATTCACTTATTCAATGAATTACAAAATCAAGGTAGCTGTTTTTCTTAAAAAAATAGTGCTGAAGTAAAATCTCTATGTCTACTGCATATAAAAGACATCTCATGAAAGTACTGAGATAAACACGATACCTAAAACATAATGCATGTACAATGTCTATTTATATACACATTATATATTGTCTAGTTGCCTATAATGAACTATTCAATATACATGTCCATTTAGTTACAAAAATGTACATAACCGACGATATTTCCTTCAATCATAAAATATTCACCAACAATGTATAATGCATAACTCTTGTCCAGCAACTGCATATAAAAATCGCTTGGTCCACACTTTGTTAACTGAAGTGTATGTTGTTGTTAAAGTTTTGGTTTTTAAACCCTGATGAGGGGTTTAGTGGGAATTTGTTCATTGATACCTGGAGGACTTGCTACATTTAATCTTATCAGCCATTTGATTTCTTTCTCTCCTAGTATGGCCTTAATATTCCCTTCCCTGGGGTCACTGTTTACCACATCCAGTATGGCAAACTTAAATGAGTCACATCCAATACTTTCTTCTATATGTCTAAAAGTACAGTTTTGCACCTACCATAAATGTAGATGTCCGATAGGTATGCATCTGCAGTCATAATATATGGGTTGTCCTGCCTCAGGCAGCCCTTCGGTCGGCCGGATTCCAAAGTCTGGGTCTGGCCTCGGCTGATGTCGCACTTCACCCGACGTCATAGCTCCTGGTGTATAAAGGCATCAGCCGATGCCATTTTCCTCAGTGTTTCTTGCCCCAGATGCCAGGTGCCCTCTAGGAAGGCTAAATTTGTATAAAAGTAGAAAATTCCAAACAGTAGAAATCAAAAAGTATATATACATATATACATACAAACAAATACACCATAATAGATTCCCCAGCTAGCTAAGAGAGGGTAAGTACCCTAGGAATACCACAGAGGGAAGGAGGGTGGGTAATCCTGACTGCAGATGCATACCTATCGGACATCTACATTTATGGTAGGTACAAAACTGTACTATGTCCTTCAAGGATGCATCTGCAGTCATAACATATGGGTAGAATACCATAGCCAAACTGGGGGAGGAGGCACTAAGATAATGATGGTGTAGTTAAGATCCCTTGTAAAACTGCAGTTGCAAAACCTGCTCGGGATCTGGAGTATAAAGGAAGATTGTAATGCTTGGCAAATGTATGCATGGAGCTCCAAGTAGCAGCTTCTAAAATGTCTTTGGTAGCCACTCCTCGTAGGAAAGCTGTAGTGGTGGCTGTAGCTCTTGTGGAGTGAGGCCTGATATTTTCAGGAGTTGTCTTTCCATGAAATGAGTAGCAGAATCGAATGCAATTTCCTATCCATTTTGAGATTGTCTGTTTTGAAATTGCTTTTCCTTGCACTCCTGTTGCATATGCTACCAGAAGCTGGTCAGTTTTTCTGCTGGCCTTAGTTCTGTCCATATAGTAGCGCAGTTGTCTGTGTACATCCAAGGTGTGTAGTAGTTTTTCCTCCCTGTTCTGTGGGTTAGGGAAGAATGTAGGTAAATGAATAGCTTGGTTCAAGGATACCCTGGATACCACCTTTGGCATAAAAGTAGGATTGGTTCTCAGAGTCACTCTATCCTGCTGAAAGATAAGGAAAGGCTGCACTGCCATTAATGCCTGTAACTCGGATACCCTTCTTGCTGAAGTGATTGCTAGCAGGAAGGCAGTTTTCCAAGATAAGAACTGTAAGTCTGCTGTTGCTGCTGGTTCAAAAGGGGGAAGTGTCAATTTTTCTAGCACAAAATTGAGATCCCATGCAGGCAGAGGTGGTTTCCTTGGAGGTTTTACATTTTGATCCCTCTCAAAAATTGTCTGAGGAGAGGATGAGAGAAGACAGGAGGATCCATGTTGTACTCTGCTGAAATTGCTGATGCATGAATCTTAATGGAAGAATAGGACAGGCCATTGTGGAACAGTTCTGCTAAGTATTCTAGGATGTGTGCTAGGTTTGCCAGTGTGACATTTGTTCCCTTTGCTGCACTCCAAATGAGGAATCTCTTCCATTTGGCTGAATATGTTTTCCTTGTGGAGGGTCTGCGAGCCTCCAGGATAATGTCCTTAACCCTCTGAGATAAAACAGGTTGGTTTTGTTTTATGCAATTTTCCAAGCAGTTAGCTGCAGCGTTTTTAAGTTTGGATGCAGGGTCTTGTAGTTGTTCTGCGTTAGAAGTAAAGGACATAGAGGTAGACGCCATGAGTTCGTCCGAGACATGCTTCTCAGTAGCGGGTACCAATGCTGCCTTGGCCAGTCTGGAGCTATCAGAATTACCTTTGGCTGTTCCTCTCTGATCTTCAGTAGAACTTTGTACATCAATGGGAGAGGTGGAAAGGCATATACTGTCGGGGCCTTCCAGCTGAAAGAAAGGGCGTTCACCCTCCAGGCTTGTGGGTGGTATACTCTTGAGCAGAATTTCTTCAGTTGGTGGTTGAGTGGGGAAGCGAACAGGTCTATCTCTGGCATTCCCCATTTCTTTGTTATGGTTTTGAAGATGTCTAGATGCAGCATCCATTTGTGAGCATCTGTGGTAGTTCTGCTTAAGCTGTCTGCTAGTGAATTCTCTTTTCCTGGTACGAATCTGGCCTGCAGTTGGATGTTGAGATTCAGGCCTAAGTTCCACAGGTCCATTGCCATCCGGCATAGAGGGTATGAATGTGTGCCTCCCTGTTTGTTGATGTACCACATGACTGTGGCATTGTCCGTCCTTATCAGCAGGTGTCCTTGCTGGAGGAATGATTTGAATGCCTCGATTGCATGCTTCACTGCCAGTATCTCCTTTAGATTTATGTGTAGATTCAGCTGGTCTTGGGACCATAGGCCTTGGATACACTTGTCTTCCATGTGTGCCCCCCCAGCCTAGGTCTGAGGCGTCCGTGGTGATGGTCTGCCTTGGATGTGGTTTGTGGAAAGGCAATCCTCTGTTGATCTGGCAGGCCTGAGCCCACCACAGGAATTCTTTTTTCAGGCATGGAATGATTGGTATCAGGGCTTCTAGACTGTGTCTGTGTTGAGACCATACATTCCTTAGGTACCATTGTAATTTTCTCATATGCAGCCTGGCATGTGGGATCAAGATTATGCAGGATGCCATGTAACCCAGGGCCTGCAGGACTTTCCTTGCAGTAAGCTGAGTTTGTCTTGTTAATGCCATGAAGTAGACTGGTAGTTGCTTTTGTTTTTCTTCTGTGAGAAAAGCCATCTGAGTTATTGTGTCCAGTTCTGCACCCAAAAATGTTATCCTTTAGGATGGCACTAGTCTTGACTTTTGTATGTTGACTGTGTATCCCAAGGCTTGCAGCAGTTGTGTGACATAGGCCAAATCCTTTATTATTTTTGTCTTGTTGTCCACTTGTATTAGGCAGTCGTCCAGGTATGGGTATATTTGAATTCCCTGAAGCCTGCAATGTGCAATTACTGACGCCAGGCATTTCGTGAATACTCTGGGCGCAGTAGATAAGCCAAAGGGCAATGCTGAGAATTGATAATGCTCTGATCCTGCAAGAAATCTGAGGTGTCTTCTGCAATCTGGTCGTATAGGGACATGCAGGTATGCCTCCTTGAGATCTAGAGTCACCAGCCAAGACTCCTTGCCCAACATGGGAAGAAGTTGCTGTAGGGTCAGCATCTTGAATTTTGGAACAATGAGATATGTGTTCAGTGCGGACAAGTCGAGAATAGGCCTCCATTGATTTTCTTTTCTTGGGACAAGGAATAGTCTGGAGTAAAATCCTTGGCCTTGTTCCATAAATGGTACCTTTTCTATTGCTCTCATCCTTAGTAAGCTGATGATTTGTTTTAGAGCCTCTGATTTCTGGCTTGGTGGAATGTTTGGCATTCCTCTCTTTTTTGGTAGAGTGTGGAAGTGAAACCTGTAGCCTTTGTCTATTGTTTGCAAAGTCCATTTGTCTCCTGTAATGCAATGCCAGTTTTTTGAAAATAAAGCTAGCTTTCCGCCCAAGGGTGCTTCCAGTTGTTCCCTGGTAGACAGAATCAGAGCCAAGTCATTGTGTCTGTCCTGTGGAAGTGGTTGCAGTTGCAGCTGTGGCGGCACTTCTCTGGTTGGCAGGTTGCCACTGACGACCCCTGTAGGCACCCCTTGATTGACCTCTGCCTCTTGGGCGTCTATTTCTGCCTCTCTGTGCTCTGGAGGTGTCTGGAAAGGACCAATTCTTTGAAGGCCAATTTCTGCTGAACCTCGGAGGTTGGACCTGCAGAAAATCCTTGACTGTTTGGACAGATTTTGCTTTTTCTTCCACTTTCTTTAGAACCTCCTGTGCAGGGGAGCCAAATAAACTTTGTTTCTCCATAGGGGCATCTAGGAGTTTAGACTTAACATGGTCCGGCAAGGATTGTTCTTTTAGCCAGGCATGCCTTCGAATCACTGCTCCAGTCATAGCTGATCTAAATGAAGCCTCCAGTGCATCATAGCCACATTTTAAGAAATGATTACTGACCTGCTGAGAGTTGTGTACCAAATCCTGAAGGGACTTATGGTCTAAAGGTTCAGGAGAGGACAGCTTTTTATTCAGCTGATCTAACAAAAATTCCTGGTACTGTATCATGTGAAATTGACAATTTAAAGCCCTGGCAGAAAGAGTAGCAGATGTATAAACCTATTTACCCCATCTCTCTAATGCTCTTGATTCTCTTTCAGAGGGTAGGGGTTTTTTGGCAGAGGCAGCTGCAACACCTTTAGGGCCCTGAGAAATGGTTTCTGGGTCTGCAGCATGGGCCTTATACAAGTGGAAGTGAGAATCCAGGACCCTGTAGTATCTGTCAGGTTTGGCAGGGGCCGGGGGAAGAGAATCAGGGGCAGTACTGGCATCATTGTATGCATCATCAACAACTGATAGTACAGGTGGTATGGCTAAAGGCCTATGCTGTGGTAAGTGTAAAAAAGTCCTTAGCCTTTTCCTAGAATCAGAGAAATCCTGACCCTGCCATTGGAAGTGTTCCCTCATTGAGTGTAGAGTTTCCCCAAATGAAAATTCTTCTGGAGGGGAGGCAGAAGGAATGGAGTCTTCTGCATCAGAATCCTCATAAGGTGAGTATGGTCCCTCCTGATGGTCAGATAAATCTGAACCATCCGAGGAATAGTCAGAGGAGAGAGGTTCAGGGGGTTCAGTCCTAGGCCTCTTTTCAGGAGGGGGTTGTGAGGCCCTGTCTGGGTGAGGTTGGGATACCCTGATCAGAGAAATAAGGTCCTCAGCAAGGCTGAGAATCTGAGAACTTGAGGTAGGTCTGTGAGAGGGAGCTTTTGTAGGTAAGGCCTTGGAAAGTTTAGCTGCTTTAGCCCTGGAGAAGGCCTTGATAGACATAGAAGCAGGGGGTCTAGCTGCCCCACATGCAGGAGTAGAGATGTCCAACGGAATGGTGTCGGACAAATCTTGTGTGCCTGCTTCTTCAGTAGGAAATTCTGTAGCCGACTCAGCCGGGGCCTGTGTGGCCTCGGTTGTCGGAGGCATGCTTTCGGCCGAAGGGAGAACCGAGGTCTCGGTTTCAGCCGAAACCGAGACACTCGCAGTAGGCCTAACCGTGGTTTCAGCCGAAACCGCGGGCCGCGAGTGTCGGTCCTTTTCCTTGCGTTTTTTAGCTAAATGTGTAGTCAGCGTCTCCGGCATTTTATATGCAAAAGCGGAGCCAAAAAACTCTTCAGCAAACTCCGACCGACGTCTAAGTGTCCGTCGGTTGAAGGAAGCACAGGCTAAACAAGCTGATACGTCGTGGTCTGGGCCTAAGCAAGGAAGGCAGTAAGAGTGGAAATCCTTATGAGGTATTTGTTTCCCACAAGTTAAACTATTATTTACTTTGTCTGACATCGGCTGAGGCAAGAAAGAGTCCCCAACGGGGTACTTAGCTTTTTTAGAAGTCTTCGGTAGCTGAAATCTCTGGATCTGACCGACCGGCACTTGCGAACAGCTTCTGCTTCGGGCACCGCGCGGCAAGAAAGACTGAGGAAAATGGCGTCGGCTGATGCCTTTATACACCAGGAGCTATGACGTCGGGTGAAGTGCGACATCAGCCGAGGCCAGACCCAGACTTTGGAATCCGGCCGACCGAAGGGCTGCCTGAGGCAGGACAACCCATATGTTATGACTGCAGATGCATCCTTGAAGGACATCAACGCATTATTCTTATCTTTCTTTTTAATACAATAGAGATGATCATAAATTCTGTTTGGCAACCTTCTGTCCATTTTCCCTATATAATAACAGGGACATGTTTTACATTTTCCCAAATATATGACATGCTGTGTCTGACAGTTACCCCTTCTGAAATGTACTCTACTCATGATGTTGTTTTCAAGACATATCTGTTTGTCTTCCAGGATGTAGCAACATTGATTACAATGTCCACACCTTTTAGTTCCTTCTGAATTCTTTTTGACAGTTTCCTTCCTGTTACATGTCCTAGCCTCAATCATTCTTTTAATATTCATCCCTGTTTTATACACAAAAGAGGGTCTTTCTCCAATTTTACCACACATTGTATCATCACTAGTTAATATGTTCCAATTCTTTTTCTATGATGTTCCTAATTGCTCCAGAATATGGGCTAAATTCTAGAATATAAGCCCTTTGGTATCCATCGTCCCTTCTGTTCTTATCAGTATTAGACTGTATGTTATTTTCACTACCCAAGAGAGGGGTATACTTTCTCCCACATTCACTTATCACATATTCAGTGAAATCTTCTCAAATGACCTTCCTGAGCTGGATTCATTGGCAGATACTGGCCTTATAAGTTATACTGTGGAAGTGGACCAAGCAAGGTAGTCAACACATTACGTCTGGCATGCACTGAATATTAGATTTTGAGCTAATTTCTCACAGGAATTTAGTTATGAGATCTGAGACTGACCCTGCAGCTGCATGCTGCCTTATGCTAATCTGACTGAAGTTGGTCAAATTTAACCAATTGGATACATCTACCCACAATGTCCCTTCAAAGACAGCGTCAGCCTACTGAAGGTTAAAATTATGAGGACTATGATAGGTCATAATCTAGTTTGTAAAATTACTACTTGAACAGAACTCTCTACAGTTTAACATTGCTTTATAAAGTGTTTTTTTTTTCCCAGGGTAGCATTTCCTTTTGATGAGAATTTTTTAGGATAACCAAGCTGAATTGAAAAGCAGAAGAAGTAACATAAAAGACTGTAGAAACCAAAGTAAAGGAAGCAATTAATAAAATGTTTAGACAAGCAGCAAAAGGTTTCAATTTTACCAAGTTTGGAATACCTATTAGACATACAATATGTAAAAAAAATAATTTTATTCTGAGAACATTTGCAGCTAGGAGTTTAAGCATTTTAGAGATGTTATTTTTGCCCTAGCCCATGAACACCTAATAGGGAAATGCATCAATACAGACAAGGCTTCAGAGACGTTACAATATTTATTTTGGTTAATAATAAGAAAAGAAAAATTGTCTTCAAACGTCACAATATGTATGTGTAACCCATGCTAGTAACTTAACCTGGAAGGACAAAGGCCTGTATGATGTGTGCACCTATCCCTGCAGAATAATAGGTTCATAGGTTAGTACTATGCTAACTGCTCTTGTGAGCCATTTTAAGCCTAGCTAATTATTCCTTGTGAGACTTAAACCCTGTATCTTGTGTTTGTAAAGCAAACACCTTAACCATTAGGCCACCCTCCCAACCCCTCTTATGCAGGAATGTTTGTAGAATACACACTGACTAAGATTTTATAGAACTGTTTTGCTACATAGTGCTTCCTAGACAAATTCTAACTGCTAAATATACCAGTGTGCATTTATTTCTATAAACATTTTATAGGGGTTGACTTCATTCCAGTGTGATGGGGTGTGGAAATGCTTTAGTAGTCCTCTGAAAAGAAGAAACATGGACATGTTGCTGGTTTCTTTTACATCAAATACCAAAACAAAAGACCTGAATATTTGTTTTCATATTGCAGTATGGATGACAGGTGCAAGAACTTTAAGAGTTTATAAGAAAGTGGTGAAAGAAATAGCAACACTGTTTAGTGATATGCAGTATGAGTAGTACAACGGGATGTTTACAGAAGTGATACAACAACTCTCATGACACAGTAAATCAAGCCAGAGAAAGGCACGGATTCTATAATCCTTCATACTAGGCCTTGTTGTCAACATATTACATTGGTGCGTATAATCAAACTTCAATGGACATGACAATAATCTTACAAAGTTGTACAGCAACAAAATCCTTTAAACTATGAACTACTGACAGTGAACAGAATGCAGACATGCAAAGCTTACCTTGTTAACTGAATAAACATGCGGGGTGACAGAAATGGAAAATCTTTAAGCAAAGTAAAGGAAATTAATCTTGTTGATTCAATCCACCCAACAAGAAAAATTGTAAATCATTATCGATAAGTTTTGTAGCTTGTTTACATCTAACACTAATGATGTAAACGGGATGTGGCATAAAAGTGTACAAAGGGCAAAGATGCAGTATGTAAAACACATCAGATATCTCATTACATGAAACAAATGTTGCTGTTGCAATCTGGAAGGTGATAGAAGTAGATCCTGTAAAATAGTACATAGTGAATGTCCTGTTCATATGGTGCAGGTCCTGAAAAATCTAGTAGGGATAAGAATTTTTTATAGATTTTCTTTGTATGAATATGATAATGGAACCTAATTTTCTGATTCTCACATTCGAAGGTCATTTTAAAGAACTTCACTGCACATATATACATCTCCAGAAAGGATAAAGCAGATTAGTGAGGATTAAAGTCAAAGTCAAAATAAACTTTATTGTCATTTAGAAATCACACAAATGCAAAACTGAATGAAATTCAGTGTCTCCGGACTCAATGTGCAGACAACATATAGACTATTTTCACAGACATTTACACATATAACACCTAGCTATTGCATCACAGACATGCAGGTAGGCAGACTAACATTGCACATAATTAGAAACATATTTTAACACTTTTCGCAGTGAAGACTTATTTGCATGAGACTTTAGTATTGCACAGGTACTTGGTTATGACATAGATAGCATTGATCCTTGCACAGAAAGAGACATTTGAGTATTGCACTGTGAATATTAGAATATTGCACTGTGGACCTTAGAGTATTGCAATCTGGTTAATTTATGAATTTGCAACATGTATTGCACTGAAAGAAGATATATTTTACTGCATTGCTACTGCCCTAGATCGCTTATAAGTTACAGTCATGGTGAATATTACAGTATGTATTAGATGAGACTGGTAACCAGGTTAATGCACAATTTGAGAAAAGTTTCTACAGTTTCTACTGACCCAGATGGGCATCATGGAGCATATTTGTTACTAGAGTTCAGCAGCCTGATGACATTAGGGAAGAAGCTGTTCCTGAATCTCGTAGTTCTGAAACTTATGCTTCAGAAATATTTTCCGGATGATAGATGCAGGAACAGTCTGTAAGCAGGATGAGTGCAGTCTTTAATTATTCCTCTGACCCTGCTGAGACATCTGGATAAGTACAAGCCATGGATAGGTGGTAAGGGGGTCCTGATGATCCTCTTCGCTATCTTCACCACACTCTGGAGGGATTTGTAGAGTAGCTTCCATACCATACTGCGAGGTTGTTTGTCAGGATGCTTTCTATAGCAGCAATGTAGAAGGTAGTGAGAACTGTCAATGGGAGATTCACTCTCTTCAGCCTACTTAAAAAGTGCATTCTGTGATGCACTTTCTTGACTATGGCACTTGTACTTGTGTTCCAAGACAAGTCCTCATCAATGTGCACTCCCAGAAACTTCATGCTTCTCACTCTTTCCACTGTTACCTCATTGATGGTGAGGGTAGAATGTTCCTTGTGATTCTTCCTGTAGTCCACAATTATCTCTTTTGTCTTGTTGACATTTAGTGCTAAGATGTTGTTTCCACACCAGGTAATCAGTTGTTCCACCTCATCTCTATACGCTGTTTCATCACTGTTACTGATGAGGCCTACCACCATTGCGTCATCAACAAACTTGATGATGTGGTTTGTATTGTACCTGACTGCACAATCATGTGTAAACAGGGTGAACAGCAAGGGACTTAGTACACATCATTGTGGGACTCCAGTGTTAACAGTGATGCTATCTGAGGCGTTATTACCTGTGCACGCTTTCTGAGGTCTGTCTCTGAGAAAGTCAAGAATCCAGTTACAAATTTGAGTGGTTTGGAGTAGCTTCATTACCAGATGAAGAGGAATGATTGTGTTAAAAGCAGAGATGAAGTCGATGAATAGTACCCTCATGTAGTTGTTTTTATTCTAAAGGTGTTCTAGTGATAGATGGAGTGCTAGAGAGATGGCATCTGCCGTAGAACAGTTGGCTGGGTAAACTAACGTCAGAGGGTCAAGATCAGCAGGCAGCCCAAATGTTATGGTGTCCTTGACCAGCCTTTCAAAGCACTTCATCACTGTGGAAGTGAGGGCTACTGAGCAAGAGTCTTTTAGGCAAGTTAGTGGAGACTTCTTTGGTAATGGAATGATGGTCATGTCCTTGAAGCATTTCAGAACTATTTACTAACTCAGAGAGTTAATGAAGATATCTGTGAGAACATTTATTAGTTGGACTGCGCAGTCCCTGAGCACACACCTGAGGGTGTTGTCAAGTCAGCTGCTTTTCTCAGGTTAACTATGCGCAGTGTCCTCTGGACATCAACTGGGTTGAGGGTGAATAACTTCTTGTTATGACCGATCAGCATTTTCTTCACTATTGTTCTGTTCTCTTCCTTGGATCTGCTAAAGTAGACATTCAGCTTATTTAGGAATTCCTTGTTGTCCTCACATTGTGAAGATAGGGGTCTGTAGTCAGTTATGGACTGAATACCCTGCCATAGGTGCCTGGGGTCTTTTTGGGCAGAGAAGTTGCATTGGATCTTTCTGCCATAGGCGCATTTTGCTTCCCTCACTCCCTTGTTCAGATTTGCTCTGGCTGTTCTGAGAGCTTCCCTGTTTCCAGGCCTGAAGGCTGTGTTCCTTGCTTTCAGTAGCTTGTACACCTGTCTTGTCAACCAGGATTTCTCCCTTTTTAATTTCTCCAAATCTTTTGGGTTTCTAATACTATTACAGGAATGGACCCCATTCCTAAGTCAAAGCACGATTAATGTTCAAAAAATTAGTATTGTTTCACTCTTTGATGTCAGCCAGAAGTGTTCTTTGCAGCACCCGCAGTGTGCCCAGTAATGACTCCTGCAATTTGTATGGGGTTACATGGATTGGTAACATATCTAGGGGTCTATATTATAATCTCAAAGTTACGGAACATCGAATACCATATGGTCGACACCATATGATCGAAGTTCCATAACTTCGAAAATAAAAAAAAAAAAATTAAACAAGAAAAACGTACCCTAACAGGTTAAAGCAGAGGGGCAAGCCCCACTGCACCCCCTGCTACTTAAATATACCAACTCCGAGATCGAGCTACAATGTAGGAAAGGGAAATCTTCCCTTTCCACACCATACTCTGTTAAAGTGTGATCTCGGAGTTGGTATATTTAAGTAGCGGGGGGGGTGTGGGGGCTTGCCCCACTGCCTACACTCTTTTGTTTTATTTTTTATGTTTTAAAAATACTTTTAATGATGATTCGATGTTTCACTACTTTGATCAGTAGTGATCGATGTTTACTGATTCGAAGTAGTAAAACATCTAATATAGACCCCATATCTAAATACGATTGTAGATTCTTTTTCATAGGACCAGTTGTTCCTACTACTATTGGAACTGCCTGGGAGTCTTTCTTCCACATTGCTCTCATTTCTGCCTGCAGATCCTGATAATTTATGACTTTGTGTCTCTGTACACAAGACACTGTAGTCACTGGGTGTGTTGATTTCAATGATCAATGCTACTTTTGTCTTCTTTTCTTGGACTACTATATCCATTTTTCTAGCATCTATCTTTTGAACTGTTGGTAATGGGTAATCCCATGTGATATAAACTTTATCATTTTCTAAGATACTGTGTGCCTCATGCTTCCAGTGTTTTTCAACCACTTCAGTACCATAATGTTTGTACAAACCCCAGTGCAACAGTCTTGCCACATTATTATGCCTTTCAGTATATAGTCCTTCGGCCATTAGTGTGTCACAAAAAGCAACAGGGTGTGTGACTGTTTCCAATTCGGTTGTACAAAACCTACATTTGTCTGTTTCTCCCACATGTTCAATGGACTTTGTAAACCAGTGTGTACATAGCCCACTATCTTGGGCCGCCAGTATACATCAGTAATATGCTTCATGATGTAAAAAATGAAGTTGTCTAATTCATAGTAGGATGATTCAATTTAACACTGGTAAAGTGAACCACCAGGATTTCTGGTTGGCTCACGTGATGATGGTTTTGGTGATTGTTACATCATCTGCACATTTCGAGATGTAGCCCATCACCACCTCGGTGTACTCCTCCAGGTTGATACACTGGTTCTCAGTAACCGCTTCCTTGAATATACTCCAGTCTGTGTTCTTGAGACAGTCCTGGAGTACTTACACTGCACCCTCTGTCCATACTCTTACTTGTTTCACTGTTGGTGTCCCTCCAGTTAGCAATGGTTTATATGCTGGTAGTAACAATATGGAGAGGTGGTCAGAGTTTCCCAGGTATGGGTGAGGCACTGCCTTAAATGCCAGCTTAACATTGCTGTATACCTTGTCCAGTGTGTCCTCCCCACCGTGTTGTAAAGTCCACATATTGGAAGTAGTGGGGCAGAACTGTTTTCACGTTGGCTTGATTAAAGTCACCTGCCACTATATGAACACACTCTGGATTCTGGTTTTGCAGAACATTTATAGCCTGGTATAATGTGGTCATTGCCTCATTTTGATTAGCACTGGGAGGACTGTAGACACCTGTGATGCAGACATTGTTAAATTCCCTGGGAAGATAAAATGGTCTGTAATTCAGTGACAAAAACTCCAGATAATCTGAGCAGTGTGAGGATACTATCTCACAACTGGTACTCCAGTTGTTATTGATGTATATGCAGACCCTTTCCCCTCTGGACTCACCACAGAGAGAATGTATTCTGTCTGCTCTAAAAAGTGATAGCTCCTCCACATGGACTGCACTGTCATTAATGTCAGAGTTTAGCCATGTGTCAGTAAAAATAAGCACATAGCATTTCCTCATCTTGTTCTGAGTAGATAATTCCAACCTTATATAGTCCATGTTGCTTTCCAGTGATCGAACATTTGCCAGCAGGATAGATGGGAGTGCAGGCCTGTAAGGATTTGCTTTTAGCCTTGCAGTGATTCCAGCCCTAGATCCTCTTTTGCATGTTCTCTCACACCTCTTGCATTTCCTTCTTTTACCATACTCCAGTAATGTCGGTTCTGTGCCTACCAAGCATTTTGTTCCATGTTTAAGTAAGATTCCCAGCTCTTGTAACTCAAACAAAAAGTGAGAAAGTCACACAGAAAAAACAATCGGTAAAAACTAAATGAAAACTCCAGCCAAGCTAGAACTTCCACCGAGTTACCTCTCAAACCTCTTTTATCAGAGGCACATGGGATATATGCAAATGACCCTAATGAACATCAGGTGCTGCAGCTATATGACGATTCTGAATGTCCATGACTTATTCTTTTTAAGTCATTTCAATGGACAATTTCAGACAAATAAAGCCAAACCCCACTAGCTATGGATATGCATATTTCGGCCTTGTATAGCTGAAACACCTGATGTTCATTAGGGTCATTTGCATATATCCCATGTGCCTCTGATACAAGAGGTTTGAGAGGTCACTCAGTGGAAGTTCTACCTTGGCTGGAGTTTTCATTTAGTTTTTACTGATCACCTCTTGTAACTCGAGAAGTGCTGTAGGCCTCACAGGCCTCACAGACAGCAGCTCATCAAACCTGTTACAGAGCAAGCCTGAGAAAATTTCCAGAATAGTCTCTCCACTGCACTGTTAGCAATCTTCCCTGATGTCGTTTTTTTCTCTGAATTTAGACATTATTATTATTATTAACATTATTATATTATATTATATTATATTATATTATTATTATAATTATATTATATTATGATTATGCAGCATTTCAGTGTCTGCTCACCTACAGTTCTAGCTTCATAGGCCACCTTTACATTCAAAGATTGACGGGCAAGTTGGTTTAAAAGTGCATCACATTTTGTCAAGTTCTGCACTGATGAGGCCATAACAGATAGTAAAATTCAGGAAGAAGATTTTACCAGTGTTAAATGGAATCATCCTACTATGAATTAGACAACGTAATTTTTTACATCATTAAGCCTAAATTAAAACCCATAAAAAACAGAAGAAGAAATGCTGTAGGGAGCTAAGCCCCCACTGCCCACATTTTATATATATATATATATATATATATATATATATATATATATATATATATATACACACACACACACATATATATATATATATATATATATATATATATATATATATATATATATATATACACACACACACACACATATATATATATATATATATATATATATATATATATATATACACACACACATATATATATATATATATATATATATATACACACACACACACACACACATATATATATATATATATATATATATATATATATATATATATATATATATATAGACACACATATATATATACACACACACACACACACATATATATATATATATATATATATATATATATATATATATATATATATATATATATAATCACCACAGTAACACAATGAAGGGGAAAAGTGAAAAATCTAATCACAGTGCAGCATGAGTTCACAAAATTCAAGTCAGTGCAGCTCTGAAAAAAATATGATTAAAAGAAATCAACAGAAAGCCACTGAAATGCACTTATCAGAATGTAGAATAACCATGCCATTAACTACATATTAGGAAACAATAGTTTGACAGTATAAAATAAAAATATAGGTTTGTGTAGCTAAAAGGGATACTCCTAGCATCCCATGTCGACTTCCACATTCTCCTGTAGACAAAAAGAAAGTGTTTAAAGTAGTCTGAATACTATAGGACCATATTCCTAATCACACAGCATGGAAGTCAGGGGTAAAATTCTTGAAAATCAAGGATATCTGTCCAAAATCAAGACACCTAACTAGCCAGAAATCTGCATCTTCAACACTTCGTGGCCCTCTCTGTTTTCAGTAGCTTTGAGGGTACAAGGCACAAACATAACAATAACGGTGAATGACGCCATCGTTATGTGTGTAGATGTAGACAGAGGTAGACTCCTCTCAGGGTAGGCAACATAACTAGTGTGAATTTGGGATGTGGTAGGAAGCCTGAGTAACTGAAAAATAATTAATCTCAACATGGGGAGAAGATACAGACTTGACATAGCTGGTGATCAGTGCTTAGCAGGCACGCATGTTAACTAATGTGCTGTCATGCCCAATAATGCTTCATCAGTCACTCATTAAAAAAAAGGAGGAGACACATGTTAGACGGCTGCATTGACACAGAGGGATAAACCTTTGACTACAGCCCTGCGGACTTAAGTTTGAATAGTTCCTCAGGCACCTGTTAGAGCTGGTGTGGGGGAAAGGAGGAGTGACACGGCTTAGTCAGCTTGCCTCTCTTCTTGTGGAATGTTTGGGGTGCATATTTCTGTGGTAAAATCCCTGCTGAAGATCAGAGACTCCATGGAACTGCTGGATTCAAAAGTACAAGGTAGCCTTGAAGTGTTGTATCATTTACTGATACTCATTGCCTGCCAAACCCTTGAGTTCATTACCGGGAGTATGCCAGGAGTTAGGGTTAAACTAGTAAAACCCCTGCTCTCAGATGATGGCAGCACTCTCCACTGCTTGGCTGCTGTCCCTAGGAGGAACAGATCTGCTGTAAGAAGCTGGATGGCCATGAGGGCTGGAACAAAAAGAGACAAAAAATATAGAGAATAAAAATATGGATTGATGTTTTACTAAAGACCTTGTTAAAACGTCAGCTGACTCTTCATGTGAACATTTAAGAAAATCTTTAAGGAGAGGCATAAGCTTAATAATTGCAATCGTTTCACCTATACTCTTTCTTAAGAAAGTGGACCAAACTGTAACCCTTCCATAATTCAGAAAAACATACTGAAATTAAATTTCATTGTAATATGCCTCCATGTAGTTCTTTTTTTTGACAGCCAGATGAAATGTTTCCTGTCATTTTAATAAATTCTATATTTTATTTATTTTTATTTTTCCCTATTTTATTTCGGACAGTATTGCATCTTTATTACTCACATTTAAGAGATGTGGATTTATACCACTTGTTAAAATAAAACAGTTGATGTTCTTCGTGTTTCACTGTTGCAGTCATCACACTTGGGTTATCAGCCTGCAGATAGCCCTCAGTCAGCCCGAATACCAGAGACTTAGTATTTCTGTGTCAGTTGCTGTCACTTCAGGACTGATGTCAGGTCGTCAAGGGTATAAAAACAGGCAGCCGACACCATTACATCAGTCTTTCTTGCCGAGGAGCCCGAAGGAGAAGCAGTTTGCAGGAGTGCCGGTCGGCCGCTACCTGAGTTTTCGTTTCCGAATTAAATCATCCTGAAGTCTTCTAAAGCTAAGTACCCCATTGGGGATCATTTTTTCTTGCTCTAACCAATGTCAGAAAAAGTTAATTGTCTCACCTGTGGAAAGCACATACCACACCAAGATTTCCATTCTTACTGCGTCACCTGTTTAGGCCCAGACCATGGTGTCCCTCGCTGTAGGTTTTGTGCCATGTTCAATGCCCGAACTATTTGTCATCGGGCCCTTATTGTCACTAAATACTTTCACTCTCGATCTCTGTATTCCAAAATGGCTTCAGTAACCCATCTGACTACCGATCTTCCGAAAAAATATAAGGACAAAGACAGAGACAGACCGCACAGGTCCAAAGTTGCCGATGATGCTTCCGTTAAGCTAGTCGCCAGTTCGCCGGTACTCAGTGAGGCACTTTTGCAGCCCCTGATGCCCATTTCAATGGATTCGCAGGCTGCTACCGAGACCCATCAGAGTCCGCTATGCCACAAAACTCTTCTTTGACTATGGAACCTGCGGATGTCTCTACCTTGGATGGGTCCGCAGCCGCTGTGCAGGCACCAGCTTCCGAGGAAGTTCTTTGCATTAGCGATATTCGACACAAACCAACGACTTCTTTCATGTCTTTAGTTCTGTCTAAAACTACTGAGTTTCTAAGGCCAAGAATACGAGCTACGCCTAAAAAAATGATGACCCAAACTCAAGCACCTGCTTCCTTGCCACAGCATCAAATGCTTAAAATGGCAGAAGACCTGATTATGCTGATTAGGGAAAGCCAGCCTTCCCCTGCTAAGAGAAAAAGAGACCTGTCCCCAGCAACTTTAACAGACCCAGAGTCCAATGACTCTGAGGCTTCTGAATATGAAGACATGCCTTTATCTGCTTATGAGGATTCAGATGCAGAGGACTCCATTCCCTCTGCTTCCCCTCCGGAGGATTTTTTTCTTTTGGAGAAACCCTACATACTTTAAAAGAGCATTTCCACTGGGAATGCCAGGATTATCCTTGGTCCAAAAAGAGACTCAGAGAATTTTTAGATTTGCCACAACATAGACCTTTAGCTATCCCCCCTGTTCTGGATGTTGTGGATGACGTCTTTATGGAATCCAGTCTATCTCCTGATACTTTACCTCCTGCTCCAAGGAAACCAGACAGGTACTACAGAGTCCCTAACTTTCACAAATTTCTTTTAAAAAATCCTACTGCTGACCCAGAGGTTATTTCCCAGGGGCCTAAAGGTATAACAGCAACTACAGTTAAGAATCCCACCCCTTCGGACAGGGATTCCCGAGCTTTAGACAGATGGGGTAAAAAAGTATACACCTCTTCAACTCTAGCCATTAGGGCATTGAATTGCCAGTTTAACATGGTGAAATACCAGCAACATATTATGGAACTTATTAAGCAAATATTATCTACCCTTACAGACTGTACAAAAAATAAAGAATTACAGGAGCTTATGCATTCTGCAAACCAAGTCAGCAAGCATACCTTGCAATGTGGCTTTGACGCCCTAGAAGCATCTTGCAGGGCAGCAGTCACTGGTTCTGTACTGAGAAGGCATGCCTGGCTTAAGGAGCAGACCTTGCCAGACCATGTCAAATCAAAATTACTAGATGCTCCTTTGAACAAGGAACAATCTGTTTGGCACCAAAGCAGAAGAGGTTCTAAAAACGATGGAAGAAAAAGCTAAATCTATGCAGACAGTCAAAGTTTTTTTGCAAGTGCAGCCTCCAAGATTCAATAGACATTGCCCCTCGAAGCATTGGTCCTTTCCAGCCCCCTCAAGGCCATCTCAAATTAGATCCAGGGGAAACAGACCCCCCCCCCAGATTACAGTCGCAGGGTATGCAGAGATCTAAGCAATGGAGTACCTCCACTTCTAAAACTGGGAGTGCTAAGCCACCCCCTTACGGAAAGGATTCACAATGACTTCTCAACTCCACTCCTCACCTCTGCCCAATTGCTCATTCCCCTAGGAGAAAAACTTGCCCATCATGCAAAAAACTGGACCTCCATCACCACAGACCGATGGGTCGTCAACATTGTATCCCAGGGGTACAAATTTTACTTCCACTCAAGGCCAAGCCCAAAAAGGTTCCGGTTTCAAGACCTTCCTCCAAACCAGTGGGCAGAGGCACAAAGCCAAGTTCAATCTCTGCTCTCCATAAGGGCAATTCAACCTGTCCCTGCAGAACAGATAGGTCAAGGGTTCTATTCCAGACTTTTCCTGGTACCCAGAAAAGAGGGCACTCGGTGCCCAATCCTAGATCTTTCCATTTTAAACACCTTCCTGGTGGTACCAAAATTCAAAATGCTCACCCTTCAGCAGCTCCTTCCTTTGCTGTCCAAAGATGCCTGGTTAATCACCCTAGACCTAAAAGAACCCTATCTGCACATCCCTTTTAGGAACTCATGCAGGAAATTCCTACATTTCAGGGCAGGATCTATGCACTTTCAGTTCTCTCCACTTCCCTTTGGCTTATCCACTGCTCCCAGAGTCTTTACAAAATGGCTCCAGCCATTGCCTATTGCAGACAGAGAAAAATTCAAATTTACCCTTACTTGGACAACTGCCTAATTCAGGCAGACAGTCAGGAAAAGATGTTGCAGCACCTGACATTTGTAAAGAACCCTCTAACTTCCCTGGGGTACACTATCAATGAAAAGAAATCCAAACTAGTCCCCAGTCAAAAGATTGTTTTCCTGGGAGCAAGCTTGGACACAGCATCCCAGATGGCATTCCTTACTACAGAAAAACAAGCCTATATAACAGGCTACTTCTCTCAAATGGCAACCAGACCCCAGCTATCCACAAGGAAAATCCTGCAGGCCCTAGGGTTCATGGCCTCTTGCATTCTACTAATTCTATATGCCAGACTGCATATGAGGAAACTTCAATGGCACTTTAAAAGTCTTTGGTGCCAACATTCTCAGGACCTGGAAACTGTCATACCTATCATACCTTGTCTGAGAACAGTTTCTTTGGTGGGCAGCAGCATGCAACCACAACAAGGGACTTCCCTTTACTCAACCCACACCACCTAGTCCCTAACCACAGATGCATCAGACTATGCCTGGGGGGGGGGGGGGGGCGCATCTGGATGACAGGTGCATTCAGGGCCACTGGAGCCCAAGTCAAATTCATCTGCACATCAACCAAAAAGAGATGCTAGCTGTTGAGCATGCTCTGACAGCTTTCAGATCCCTACTCTCACCAGGACCTCTGCTAATAAAAAAAGACAACACGACAGTTATGAGATACATCAACAAGCTGGGGGGAACCTACTCTTACCCACTCTGCAGGCTAGCCATGGCCCTGTGGGACACGGCCTTGGACATGCATGTTCATCTGCAAGCTCAATTCCTGATAGGCAAACAAAATTCTCTGGCAGACGACTTAAGCAGAAATCTCCTAGACCCACACGAGTGGCAATTAGACCCCAGCACTTTCAGCCTTCTAACCCAGAAATGAGGGACCCCGCAGGTGGACCTTTTTGCCACTCCCTACAATCACCAGCTCAGCAAATTCTGCACCAGGACACCTCACAGCAGGGCCTGGAAAGTGGATGCCCTATCCTTCCAGTGGGTAAACCTCTCAATCTATGCATTTCCCCCTCTGCCTCTTCTCTCAAGAATATTACTCAAGATAAGATAAGACAGTCCAAGGACAATCCTGATTGCCCCGGACTGGCCACGCCAGCACTGGTACCCACTACTACGCAACCTGTCACCGGTGCCACCCTGGCATCTACCCTAGATCCCAACCCTCCTCACTCAGCAGGAGGGACAGATCTTGCATCCACAACTGCAAATCCTGAATCTTACAGACTGGCTTATTCCTTGAATTCTCCCCCAGTGACCAGCCTAAGCAAGCAGGTGCTGGATGTCATTCTTGAAGCCAGAAGACCCAGTACAAGGAAATCCTATGCTGATAAGTGGAATATGTATTGTTCCTGGATGCAGTCTAAAGGAGAGGACACAGCACTGCCCTCCTTACCTCTAATCCTGGATTACCTAGCAGATCTACTCCACAGAGGCCTGTCCTTCTCCTCCATTAAGATACATGCCTCTGCCATCATGGCTCATTACCACACTGAGCCACCTCTCTTCTTTCACCCTCTAATCAAACAGTTCCTGAGAGGGGCAAACAACTTAAGGCCACCAAGGAGAGCCCCCACCCCTGCTTGGGACCTTAACTTTGTACTGGAAAAGCTCACACTACCCCCATTTGAGCCTGCAGCATCAGCAGAATTAAAATTCCTCTCTTGGAAAACAGCCTGCCTTATGACCATCACTTCAGCTAGAAGAGTGTCTGACCTACAAGCACTTATGGCTGTGGAACCCTTCATTATTTTTCATGCTGACAGGGTCTCCCTCAGGACTAACACTTCCTTTATGCCTAAAGTGGTGTCCAGTGTGACTCTCAACCAGTCTATCCATTTGCCAGCCTTCTTCCCTAATTATCAAAACAAAGGGGAAAGGGTCCTGTACTCCTTAGATGTGCACAGACAGCTCAGATTCTACCTTGATAGGACTAAGTCTTTCAGGAAATCTGACCAGTTACTAGTCAGTTTTGCACCAGGGGCAGAGGGCAAGGCTATTTCAAAACAAACAATTTCTAAATGGATAGCACACTGTATTCATTTCTGCTATAAATACCATGGGAAACCAGGCCCTCAGGTGGTCAGAACGCACTCCACTAGGGCAACTTCTACTTCTACAGCATTCCTCAGGGGAGTCCCTACCAGGGACATTCTGGGCGCTGCTACCTGGAGTTCTGTTCACACCTTCACCAAGCATTACCACCTGCCTATCTTTTCCAAATCCAGGACGGGTTTTGCAACAGCAGTCCTGCAGGGCATTCTAGCCAGCCCCAACTTTTCTTGACTGCCTCCACGCATTCTACAGCTTTGGGAATCAACCCAAATGTGATGACTGCAACAGTAAAACACGAAGAACATAGTACAGTGGTGTACACTTACCATAAATGTAGATGTTCAAGTGTATTCACTGCTGCAGTCCTGATTTCCCTCCCTCTAGCCCCCTTGTCTCTCTCTCTCTTTCTCTCCTCTTATGTCTATTACTCACCCCTTACAGGGCTATTGGCATTTACTTTTTACTGGTGGTGTTTTTCCACCATAACTTAGCTCCCTATTTGGGGGGCTCCTGACATTTGGGGCAAGAAAAACTGATGTAATGGCATCGGCTGCCTGTTTTTATACCCCTGACGACCTGACGTCAGTCCTGAAGCGACAGCAACCAATGCAGAAATACTAAGTCTCTGGTATACGGGCCGACTGAGGGCTACCTACAGGCAGATAACCCAAGTGTGATGACTGCAATAATGAATACATTCGAACATCTACATTTATGGAAAGTGTACACAACTGTACTTTTCTACCTTTTTAAATCACACCTAACATATGTATCTTATGTAAGTTATGATTATGATCATGAACGTAACAGCCTGTTTTAAATTTGTTTTGTGTGCCTCTGTGTTCATTTTGGCTGGGTTGCACAGAACTGTGCAACAGAGCTACTGCTATGGCATCATTCTTCAGACCATACCTTATCAAATGATCCCTCCAACAGCAGTGAATTGATGTTACACTTTAGTCACTTAATTAGTTATTTATGTATTTATTATTCTGCTGCGAAACTACTTGCTAATTGTTGCCATTGCTGACAAAAGGTTTCTGCTTAAACACGGCAACTGATTTTTACCTCATGAAGATGATAAAACTTCTCAGTGCTCTCAGATGTTTTTGTTCCTGCTCACCAGTGAAAGTGTATCTGACTGGCTGTTTTTACTGCATCATCTTGTTTTAAATGTCTCTCGTTATTTTATCACTGTACTTATTTTCACTGGGCTGGGTTGCACAATCTGCAGCTACAAGACAGTGTATGAAAGCGATGCAGGTGTCTTGCTTTGTTACTTAGCTGTTGCTTTCTTAATCACAAATGGTTGATAAACAAAAATGCAACAATAGCTATTATAACCTCCTTAGCTGTAAGTCCATTAGCATCTGGTTCCTGCCATCACTTTTATTTTCTTGAATGTTTTGTTGCTATCAACGACTGCTAGGGGTTTAGTTACAGGTTCATATGTAAGCACCAGGCTAGCTGTCCTTGTGAGCCATTTTAAGCCTAACCAGTTTCACTTTTTGTACTTGAATTAACTCTATCCCATTTGGTTAGAGATTGCCTTTACTCATCTCATGATTAAGTATTATTACCACTGATGAGAATAGTGGGATCAGACCATAGATAATTTGAGGGGACCCAAGCATGAAATAAAGCATTTAAGACTTATAAGTCTGTAATTGCTTGGGTCTGTGGAAAGTCCTCACTTATGCAGAGGATTGACTGTAGCTATTCTCTATTCGCTTGGTACAAAACTTGTATGGAGGCTGAGATTGAACAGTGCTGTTAGTAGTGTGGCTAAATCATGCTTTGTGCTATTTAAGATGCATCCAGAGATATTGTCAAGACCCATCGATTCAGTATTTTTAGCTTTTGGTAGCAGTTTTAGGTTCATAGGTTCATAGGTTCATACTAGGCTATCTGCCCTAGGGCATTTATAAGCCTAGCCAGAGTGTGTGTGGCTTCTGCCACCCCCTGGAATGATAATACTGTGCCCATTTAGGGTTTAGTTTACTGTGCCTCTGTCTAGAAGTGACACAGAGATGACCCCCGGGGTAAACCTACGATCTCCCATCCACTCGTCAAGATTTCTCTTGAAGAGAGTCAGTGAGGGGCTCTGCCTAATATGGACTGGGATTCTGTTCCAGAGTGTAGGGAGCCTCTGGGTTATGAATCTGTCCCTCCAGCATGTCCTATTTATTTCTGTGTTGAGGTTCAAGTCTCTTGCTCTCGTGGCTCTGGTGGATTTGGATTTTTTTAGGTGGAGCATGTCCATTAATTCCGGATTGGACATGGCCTTGTACGTCAGGCATAGATCTCCTCTGAGTAGGCGGTATGCGACTGAATAGAGCTGGAGTTTCTTCAGTCTGGCAGCATATGACATATGTTTGAGACCCTTGATCCTCTTGGTGAGGTACTTCTGGGGTCTTTCTAACTGCTGTAGGTGCCGGGTAAGGTACATACCAAATGGGGCATTGTACTCAATCATGGGTCTGATAAGGGAAGAGTATAGGGGCACAATGACCTCTCTTGATCTAGATGTGAATCCTTTCATGATAAGGTGGGCAATATAGAAGGTCTTCCTAACCACCTTGGCAATGTGGGTGTCAAATGAGAGGTCACTGTCAACTTGGGTCCCTAGGTCCCTGATTACTTTTTCTGTAATTAATGGATTACCACCTATGTGGTAATTTGTGGGTACTTTGTTTTTCCCAAAGGGTATAACTATACATTTTTTGGCGTTCAATTTAAGGCCATGGCTCTGGCACCAGTTATCCATTTCTGTGAGGCCTTTCTGAAGGATGCTAGTGTCCGCTGGAGTATCGAATATGGTGCCCAGCTTGCAGTCATCTGCGAACTTTGTCAGCCACAATCCTCCTATGTTTGCTTGTACTTCTGAAAAATAAATGCCGAACAAGAGGGGTCAAAGGACCGAGCCCTGTGGGACACCACTTGTGACTGGCTTAGAGTCTGACATGGCTCCAGCAATTCTGACCTTGTGGGTTCTGTCCTTTAGCCAGTTTGCAACCCATCTTATGACATACGGGTTTACATTTAAGCTGGTGAGCTTGTCTATGATGCCTGAGTGGGGTATTGTGTCGAAGGCTTTTGCAAGGTCAAGGTAGGCTGTGTGAACTGCCTTACCCTCATCAATGGCCTTAGTAACTATTTCAAAAAAGTCGACCAGGTTCAAAAGGCAGGATCTGCCCTTAACAAAGCCGAATTGGGTAGGATCAAGTGTCTGTAGGTCACCAATGTCTTTGTTTATGAGTTCCATAATGATCCTCTCCATAGCTTTGCAGACCAGGCTCATCAAGCCTATGGGGCGGTAATTTCCAGGGTCCGTAGAAGCACCTCCTTTGTGGAGTGGAACCACTGTTGCTGTACGCCATTCTTTGGGTACGTATCCTGTAGTAAGGCTAAGATTAAACAGCAGCCTTATGTGCGAGTTTAGTTCCTCTTGGAGTTCATGTAGCACGCAACCTGGGACACCGTCTGGTCCCATTGATGCTGTGTTTTTAGCTTTGGAGAGGGCGGCTCTCACCTGGACATCTGCGATGTCAGGGAGGCTACATTCAGCTGGGATAGATATTTCTCCTTTTGGGGGGGAGGGGGGGAAGAAATTTGCACTGAACCTGTCTGCCAGTATGTTGGCAATATCTGTGGGTTCAGTGTATTTTTTTGTCATTTTAAACTAACTCTGAGCATATCTGGGAGTTTTCACCCAGGTTTCTAACATAACTAAAGAAGGCCTTGTGATTATCTTTAGTGTTTTTTGCGATTTTTCTCTCAAAGTTGGCCTTGGTTGATTTTATGAGTGATCGTAGTTTTTTGCTTGTACTGATCAGAGATGCCTTCCCTTTTTGGGATTTTGCTCTGAACTGTAGTAGCTTCCTCCTCCTGTTGTAAAGTGTGTTTATGGCTGGGGTCCACCAGACAGGAAGCCTGCCTTTGGGGGAAAGGGTCTTGGTTTTATTTGGGATTGCATGATCCATGCATTCTTGAAGGTGTCCATAGAAGGCGTTTATAAAGGATTCAGCAGTGTGGGCTGTGGTTTCCACTGGCCCAGGGGCCTTGAAGGATACCACTTCAGTCTTAAGAAGTGTGAAGTCAGCTTTTGAGAAGTTCCTCACTGTGGTCTTTTGTGCTGGGGGTGGGGGCGGGATGTGGATTTCCAGTGAGATAAGTTTATGGTCTGATCTCACCAGTGAGGGGTATACTTCCGGTGTGGAGCATTGTGTCCCCATGTTTGTGATGATCAGATCTAGTATATTATCTCCTCTTGTGGGAGTGGTGACTAGTTGTTCCATCGCATTCGAGTTTATGAATTCTAGGAACCTTTGGGCTAGGGTGTTGGGGCTTGAGTAATGCTCCCAGTCTATGTTTGGGTAGTTGAAGTCTCCCAATATGATGGTATTTGGAGAGACATTCATACTCTCCAATGTCTTCAGGAAGGCTGAGTGGGGTTCCTGAGTTTGACAGGGTGGTCTGTAGCATGCTACAAACTGTAGGGCCGTTTTTCCTACGGTTAGTTGCACATGGATGGTCTCCGATGCTTCGTGCGTTGCCACTATCCTGGAGGTGTGGGTGTCTTTGATGAATATGGACACTACCCCTCCCTTTGTGGTTCGGTCCAAGTTTTGGGGCCGAAAAGCATGATATGAGTTATAACCTGGTAGTGCTGGGGTGCTCTCAGGAGCCTTGAACCAGGTTTCAGTCACTGCACAGATATCAATACTCTCCATACTGAGGAGGGCTTTGAGAGCCTGCATATTGAGGTTTAGACTTCTGGCGTTGAGCAGCATTACCCTTAGTTTTTTTCCACTTGTGTTTTCTAGGGAGGTAGGTTTGTTTTTTGAGCCTTGCATAAAAAAGGCACTATGGGGGTGGCAAGAGCCTTTGCCAATATCCGGAAGCCTAGGGGTGACAGGTGCAAGCCATCCCTTGTGAAGCAGCGTGGCTTGTCAAGCATGTCATCCCAAGCAGACAGACATTGGATCCCCCTAGAATGACACCAGTAATTGAGCCAATTATTAAAGCTGATCATTTTGTCTTTGTACTGTGGCATCATTCTTGGTGAGGGTAAGATGCTGCTCAGGGTCAGGGTCATACCAGCCTGGGCTACATAATCAGAGAGCTCCTCTATGTCTCTTTTCATGTAGTCCAGGGAGGTACTTCTCAGGTCATTCACGCCGGCATGGACAATGACAGAGTCATATTTGTACTTGCTTTGGAGTGACCTGAGTGCTTGTGTTATGTGGTGGATTCTAGCGCCCGACAGGCAGCTTACTGTAACCTTTTCCTTGTTCAGTCTGGTGAGCGGGACGTCAGTGTGTCTGACTATAGAGTCACCTATTACAAGTGTATCAGACATGTTGTCTGGCCTTAAGGGCTGTGACTGTTTGGCACACTGACTTTGAGAAATATGTGTTGCATGTGCTATGTTTTGAGGTAGTGGTTTCTTGGATGTCTGCTTTGGAGGCCTCTGTTGTTTTGGTAGAGGACTTGGTCTTGTGTGGTCTTTTAGGACTTGGTCTTGTGTGAGAGCCAGAGCAATCCAGTTTCAGATATATCTTGGGACAAGCTGGAGGCAAGAGAGTTTCAGGTATATCTTGAGGGACATACAGAGGCGGGAAGAGGGGTAAAGTTAGAGCTAAATTTATTGGCCAGTAGGTTTGCTATATCGTTAGCCTCAGTGTAGGTAACATGTATTATTTATTTATTTGTCTGTCTGTCTGTCTTTGTTGACTGGGAAAGTCCGACTGGGCAAAGCCCATTTTCAGCAGAGGCCTGGGAAGAAAAGTTCCACTGCAGTACATTTATATTAACAAGTGCATTTCAGACAGCTCTCAGTAAAACAACAGTTACATTTCTTATGAAACAACAAACATAATTGCAAAACAGATCCCAGCAACCAACAGAAGCAAGTCTTGTGGAGAGAATTAAATACTTTATATATATATATATATATATATATATATATATATATATATATACACAAAATATTTATTTACTGTTCTCATATATATATATATATATACATATTCATTTATTTATTATATATTTTTTATACACATACATTTTTTATAATCATAGATTTTTGTTCCATTTATAATATATATATATATATATATATATATATATATATATATATATATATATATATATGTATATAGACTTATTTTTAATATTCATTTTTATAAAACAATGTCATAGTTTATTTTGATCAGACATCTTCCAAAAATGAGAATTTATATACAAGTACTGGTTATATGTTGGTTCTTTAAGAAATGGTAATCAATTAATTAAATCAGATGCCAGCTGATACCATACCATATGAATTGGCACAACTTGTGCCCATAGCTACACCTGATCTCTGCCAATAGCAATCAGCTTGAAACAAAAAGATGTTATGCTCCAACACTATTGTTGTGCCAATTCATATGCGAACCTGGTCATGTCTGAATGGAACACTTGAATGTGATTGGGAAGTGGAATGAAAATATCATCATATATTGACGTTTTGTCGATGACTTGTTTACTGCATGGAAGGGTGACAAGAAAAGCTTAGAGGATGCCGTTTATCATCTTAACAATAGCAGTACATTTTTGAAATTTTCCATGACATGTTCCCCACTAGAAATTAGTTATCTGGATGTGAACATCTGGAAGGTGGAAGGAAGTATTAGTACTAGCATGCACAGAAAGAAATGTTATAGACCATCTTACTTACATAGGGATAGTATGTATCCCAAACACATTTTTGGTAACGTAGTCACTGGACAAGCACTTAGAGCATCAAGGTTGACAAATGAAGATTATAATCTAGATAGGAGTCTACATGAGCTTAAAGCTGAATTTGTTTCTAGGGGCTATAATGATGTGGAACTAGAAGCGGCCTGTCATAAGGTTCGTGAAGAAAGGGATGGGAGGGACAGACCCTATTTTTCAGAAAATATCTCCACAAATAAAACACATGTGGATCAAAGAAATATGTGTCCACCTATAGTGCTACCATATGTTAAAGGGGTGAATGATGTGAGAAACGTTATCATTAATAACTGACATATTTTGAAGACAGACACCTGGTTCTCAGAATTCTTGGAAAGAGGTCCAAGATTTGTGTACAGTAATATAAGGAATTTAAAACAAAGATTGTGTTATCAGAGCACAAAGGTTCCATTTATTATGGGAACTAGTGGCACATCAAAATGCAATCATTGTAATTTTTGCCAATTTATTGATGAGTCCAGATATTTTCGGCACCCTGAAACATGTCACCTATGGAGCATCAGGGCTAGTGCCAGTTGCTCTAACAGGAACGTTGTCTACTTAGCCCACTGCTGTAGGTGTTTTAAATTCTATGTGGGGAAAACAAATAGAAGTCTTAAAGAAAGGATTAGGGATCACATCTACTGCACTTGTAAAGGCTATGAGTATAGTGCTTTAGCCAAACACACTTTAAAGACAGACGTAAATCACATTGTTTTGTTTCAAGTCTTACATGTTATACATGATGATGTGCGTGGTGGTGATTTAACGAACCGTATTGAGGTGGCCAAATTAGAATGGATCCTAAGGTTGGATGCCCATCAGGCTATGGGTCTCAATGATAATGTACCCCTCAAACCCGTGCTGAAGGCATGGAGATTGAGGCACTAGGGGTCCATTAAATATATGTTCTTTATACTCTAATAATATCTGTTGAGCATTGTAGTGCTTTTATATACTTCATGTATATATTTTTTAGTTATATAATTGCCGTATTGGCAGATGTTGTTTTATAAGTACCACAGGTTGCTGGTATTTGTTTACTTGGAGGTAGTTGTTTACTTCGATTTATTTTTTATTACACTATATTTATTGTCATCATTAAGGTATTAATTTTATTATTTGAGCTCCTATTCATTATTATTTTTTATAGGAATGATGCATTTATCAAGAAATGTTTTTTATACAATACCCAATACTGTTTTAACATCATGAACGATATATTAAGGGACATATCCCTTTAAGGTACAAGTACACTGAAGGTCATGTGATGTGTTTTATAGAATTCAAATGGGCTTTGTTCGAAACAATGTAACTATCTGATGAAGCGGACTTTTCAGAACCGTGAAAGTATTTTCTGTCAGAATAAATTGCACTTTTTACATTTTGTGAACTTCTGAGTATTTAATTCTCTCCACAAGACTTGCTTCTGCTGGCTGCTGGGATCTGGTTTTCATTATTACATAGCTGGACTGGTTTTGTCTCATAATTACAAAACAGGTATGTGTAGTAACGTATTTACATCAGCAAGTCTATTACAGTTGTTCCAGCTGTAAAATCTTGCAGAAGTAAATTTATTGATACCCAGGAAGTTAGAACTGGGGAGTTCACCTCTACAAAGAGGCCAGTCACAAGTGGAGTCCCTCAGGGGTCAGTCCTTGGACTGCTCCTTTTTGGCATTTACTTCTCAGAAGTCAAGGCCAATGTCAGTGGTCTCTGGCTGACTAAATTTGCAGATGATTGCAAATTAGGAGCTGTCATTGAATCTCACACTGACACAAATGTTCTCCAGGAGGGGCTGACACAGACAAACAACTGGTGTCAGAGTCATGGACTAAAACTAAATACCAAGAAATGCATAATAGTATCCTTTGGGACATCATCCAACCCTGGTAACTATCATATTGACAATACACCCCTTAGAGTTGACCGTAGTCAGGGACTTAGGGATACACATAGATAGTAATCTAGTCTTTGATCATCATGTGTCTACAGTGGTGAGGAAATCATTCTATGATGCGTAACTTATAAACAAAGGTATGGCATCTAAGTCCAAGGAAGCCATTATTCCACTGTATTCGGCAGTCATCGGAGCTATCATTGAGTACAATGCCTCCTTTGGTATGCACTTAACCAGGCATATCCAACAACTGGAATGTCCACAGAGGTTCCTCCCTAAAAGAATACAGGGCGTAAGTAATATGTCCTATGCAGACCACCTCAAGGCCCTATCCCTGTATTCTGTCTCCTACAGGCGTTTGAGGGGAGATCTATGCCTGGTATACAGGGCATTGTCAGATCCCACTCTCATGGACCTCCTGCATATCCACAAAAAGTACAGTTTTGTACCTACCATAAATGTAGATGTTCGAAGATCCACATTGCTGCAGTCCTAACACTTGGGTAGTCCGCTGTCCCAGTCGGCCCGAATACCAAAGTATAAGGCTGACGTCGGTCAAGGCGCATTAGTCTGACGTCAGGACGTCAGGGTACAAATGCGCATGACCGACGTCATATCCTCAGTCTTTTCTTGCCCCAGATGTCAGAAGACCCTAACAAGATAAGGCCAAAACCAAAAAAAAAAAAACCAAACACTCCTGTACCAAATATATGTACAATATATACAAATTTACAAAAGTACAAACCCCACCCACACAACCACCCCTAAACACAGAGGGGAAGGAGGGAGGGTAAATTGGACTGCAGCAATGTGGATCTTCGAACATCTACATTTATGGTAGGTACAAAACTGTACTATGTTCTTCATCCCACATTGCTGCAGTCCTAACACTTGGGTAGAATCCCAAAGCAGAGGTAAGGGCGGCTGGTAAATCATAAAGCAGCAGGAGCTGTCAACATGCCCTGCAAAATAGCCGTGGCAAAACCAGCCCTAGATTTAGAGTAGAGAGGAAGGTGGTAATGCTTAGAGAAAGTATGCACTGAACTCCAAGTAGCTGCCTCCAAAATATCCTTAGTTGCCACCCCCCTTAGAAATGCTGTTGAAGTGGCAGTAGCCCTAGTGGAATGAGGCCTAATCCCAGCTGGAATCTCCTTGCCATGATGGGAATAACAAAATGCAATGCAGAACCCAATCCACTTAGAAATAGTTTGTTTTGACACAGGCTTGCCCTGAGAACTCAAAGCAAAAGAAACAAACAACTGCTGAGACTGCCTAAAATCCTTAGTCCTGCTTAAATAATAGCGCAACTGCCTGTGTACATCTAAAGTGTGCAAAATCTTTTCCCCCCTATTTTGGGGATCTGCATAAAAAGTAGGCAAATTAATAGTTTGGTTTAAAGCCACACTAGAAACCACCTTAGGCATAAAGGAAGGATGAGTACGTAATGATACCCTATCCTTATGGAAAATCAAAAAAGGCTCAACCGCCATAAGGGCCTGCAATTCAGAAACCCTTCTTGCAGAAGTAATGGCCAACAAAAAAGCAGTCTTCCATGACAAGTATTTCAATTCAGCAGTAGCCGCAGGCTCAAAAGGTTGTAGAGTAAGTTTCTCCAACACAAAATTGAGATCCCAAGCAGGAGTAGGAGCTCTACGTGGGGGTCTTATATTCTTTGCCCTCTAAGAAATTGCTTGAACAAAGGATGAGAAAACAATGGTGGGTCACAATCATAGTGAGCTGAAATTGCTGCAGCATGAATCTTAATGGAAGAGAAAGACAAACCTTTGTCCAATAACTCAGTAAGATATTGAAGAGCCACACTCAAATTAGGCTCAGAAACCTCCAAATCCTTTGCTGCACTCCAAAATAAAAATCTCTTCCATTTTTCATGCGTACACTTTCCTTGTACTAGGTCTTCTGGCTTCCATAATCACATTCAAAACTTGTTGAGGAAGTTGAGACCTGCTGTGGTTCAAAACAGAATATGCCAGGCTGTTAGATGAAGAGAGTGAAGCTTGACATTGAGTAGATGACCGTCCCTCTGAGACAATAGGTGTGGAATCAAAGGTAAAGGCCATGGAGGCTTCCTTACCAGACTCCTCAGTAATGGGTACCAGTGTTGCCGAGGCCAATCTGGAGCTATTAAAATCATCCTTGGCTTGTCTTGTCTGACCTTTAGGAGTACCTTTGGGAGGAGAGGCAGAGGTGGAAAGGCATACACATGAAGATTTTTCCAACTGAAAGAAAGAGCATCCACTTTCCAAGCTGTGTGATGAAACCTTTTGTGCAAAACTTTGGCAGCTGGTGGTTTAGTGGAGAAGCGAACAGATCTATGTCTGGAGTTCCCCATGACACTGTCAATTTCGAAATACATGAAGATCCAGTTTCCACTCGTGGGGATCCATGATTTGCCTGCTTAACACATCTGCTAAGGAGTTCTGTGCTCCCGGCAGAAACCTTGCCTGAAGATTTAGTTGCAAGCTGAGCGCAGTCTCCCACAAAATCATTGCTAGCCTGCATAGAGGATAAGAATGTGTTCCCCCTTGTTTGTTGATGTACCACATGACAGTTGTGTTGTCTGTTAGAATCAACACCTGCCCTGGAAGAAGTAACTCCTTGAAAGCCATTAATGCAAACTGGACTGCTAACATCTCCTTCATGTTGATATGTAGATGCTGTAGTCTGGCAGGCCACTTGTCTTGTATCCACTTTCCATTCAGATGAGCTCCCCAAGCTATGTCTGAGGCATCTGTCGTTAGAATCTGACTCGCCTCTGGCCGGGTCACAGAGAGTCCCTTGTTTAGGTGACATTCCTGAGCCCACCACAAAAATTCCTTTTGAATGCAAGGTATTATTTGAATGACAGTGTCCAAATCCTGGCAGTGCTGTGTCCATACATTTTGAGATACCATTGCAGCTTCCTCATATGCAGTTTGGCATTGGGAAGCACCAGAATACAAGATGCCATGAACCCTAAGGCTTGAAGGACTGTCCTTGCAGTCAGCCCGGACTGAAGAGATAGTTGATGGAAGTAAAGGGAAAGATTCTTTTGTTTGTCCGGGGTTAAAAAGGCCATCTGGGTTGCTGTATTCAGTCTCACACCCAGAAAGCACATGTCTTGAGAGGGTACTAGACTGGACTTTATTTCGTTCACAGAATACCCCAGGCATCTTAGCACTGCTATCACATATTCCAAATGCTGAAAAAGGTCTTCCTTTTCTTGAGCCAGAATCAGGCAGTCGTCCAAGTAAGGATAGATTTGTATTCCTTTTAGCCTGAAGTAAGCTATCACTGGAGCCAGAACTTTGTGAATACTCTGGGCGCAGTAGATAAGCCAAAGGGCAATGCAGAGAACTGATAATGGGAATTCCCAGCTCGAAAACGCAGATACTTCCTGCAACTTAGCCTGATAGGCACATGAAGGTAAGCCTCCTTGAGATCTAAAGTTACCATCCAGTGATCTATGCCCAGCAGAGGTAAAAGCTGTTGTAACGTCAACATTTTGAACTTGGGAATGTCCAGATAAGTGTTGAGGATAGATAAATCCAAAATTGGTCTCCACGTGTTCCCCTTTTTTGGTACTAGGAACAGGCAAGAATAAAATCCCAGGCCCCTTTCTGGCACAGGAACCGGCTGAATGGCCCCTATTTGGAGTAACAGAGAAATTTGCTTGTGGGCCTCTTTTCTTTGTAGAGGAGGAATGTCTGGCATGCCTTTGAAAGGAGGCAAGGTATGGAAATAAAACCTGTAACCGTGGTGAATGATATCCAATACCCATCTGTCTTGGGTAATTAAACTCCAATTTTCTTTGAAAAGCGCCAGCCTTCCCCCCAAAGGTGCTGCCAGACGAGTAGGCTCTGGCAGCTGAAAAGGCAGGTCATTGGGTCTGCTTACGAAAGGACTGACCCCTGCCCTCACCAGAAGACTGAGCAGGTGAACTCCCTGTTCTAGGCCTAAAAGAACCTTGAGCTCTGCCCCTACCACGTCTAGACCTACCCCTAGACTGGGAATCATAAGAAGGGTATGTCCACCCCTTAGTAGGCCAATTTCTACTAAACTTGGAGGCTGAACCTGCAAAAATCTTTAACAGTCTGCATAGACTTAGCCTTGTCCTCCATTTTCTTTAAAACTGCTTCCACAGGCGAACCAAACAACACATCAGACTGTAACGGAGCATCCAAAATCCTTGTCTTAACATGCTCAGCTAAATTCTGATCCCTCAGCCAGGCGTGCCTGAAGAACAGAACCAGTGGCAGCCACCCTCGAAGAGGCCTGTACAGCATCAAAACCACATTGCAAGGAATGCTTACCCACCTGTTCAGAAACATGTACTAAATCCTGCAACTCTTTACACTCAATACCTTCCGCCAGAGCATCCACCTTAGACTTCAATTGAGAAAGGAGATAATTTTGGTATTTTAACATGTGGAACTGACAATTCAAAGCCCTCATGGCTAAAGTGGAAGAAGTATAAACCTTCTTTCCCCATCTATCCAAAGCCCTTGCCTCTTTATCAGGAGGAACAGGATTTTTAACAACAGAAGCCTTAACACCTTTAGGCCCCTGAGAAACAGTTTCTGGGTCTGCCCTAGGACTCTTAAAAAGATACTTATGAGCTTCAGGCACCCTATAATACCTATCTGGTTTAACTGGGGCAGGAGGCAAAGAATCAGGGTTCAGGGAAGCCTCTGCAAAACATCTTCCACCACATCCAGAACAGGAGGTATAGCTAAAGGCCTATGCTGGGGTAGAAACAAAAATTCCCTAAGCCTCTTCCTGGAATCAGAGAAATCTTGACCTTCCCATTTAAAATGCTCCCTCATGGAATGAAGAGTTTCTGAAAAAGAAAAATCCTCAGGAGGAGAAGCCGAAGGAGTAGAATCATCTACATCAGAATCAGAATAAGGAGGATACTCCTGTAAGTCTTCAGCCGAAGACTCAGAAGCCTCCGAACACTGCTCAAAACTCTCAAGCTCAGGTTCCACCCTAGGCCTCTTATCAGGTGGGGGCATAGAACCTCTAATCATAGTAATCAAATCTTCTGCCATTTTAAGCATATGTTTCTTAGGCAGAGACCCTGAAGAACTAGGAGAGACCCCCACTGAAGTTAAACCTGGCCTGCCTCTCGAAGAAGCCTTGGAAACAGAAGGGGAGGACACATCTTGTAACAGTAAAGTCTCTCCCTGAGACTCCAAAGAAACTTCTGGCAGAACCTCCGGCTCCACCGAGCCTTCTAAAGAACCGACGTCCGGGACAGACGGGTCTTCCAACCTAGGCTTTGCTGCTTTGTCCTTGCGCTTTTTAGACGAAGCGGGCGTCGGAGCATCCGACGGCATTTTATAATTACAACGCTTCCCAAAAACTAACCTGGCACAGTCTAATCTTCTCTTTATAGTGCGTTTGTTAAATCTAGCACAAGAGCGACATCCAACAACGTCGTGCTCAGGCCCTAAGCAAGGTATACACAAGGTATGGTAATCCCTATGAGGTATCTGTTTCCCACAAGAAATACAGTTATTCACTTTTTCTGACATCCGGTTAAATACTGAGGCAAGAAAAACCAAAATATTCCCCAACGGGGTACTTAGCCAACTTTGATTCGGTCTGAAACTCCGACTTCAGAAAATTTCAGAACGCCAACCTGTACTCGCAATACTGCTTCTGCATCGGACCATGCGGCAAAAAAGACTGAGGATATGACGTCGGTCATGCGCATTTGTACCCTGACGTCCTGACGTCAGACTAATGCGCCTTGACCGACGTCAGCCTTATACTTTGGTATTCGGGCCGACTGGGACAGCGGACTACCCAAGTGTTAGGACTGCAGCAATGTGGGATGAAGAACATCAAACAGTACCATAATTACCCATTCTAAAGACTTTAACCTTGCCTGTGATATAAGTAGGACCTGCTGGAGAGATAGGTATGTATCCCAGAGACTACCCCGTCTATGGAACAGGCTCCCTATCTATGTGAAGCAGAGTTCCTCCATAACCCGATTCAAGTGCAACTTGAACAGTTGGATGGGAAAATGGAAATTCATCCCTGGTTTGACACCTATGTCTCTAATGCAAACAGGTAACCTGTAAATGGTTCATCTCCCAGGCCCATGCTTACACTTATCAACAGTATCAGAACTTGCCAGAGATTTGGGATGAATGGCTAGACTTAAAAAGCCCCTTGTGGTCGTTAGCCTGGTAAACACCTATGAACCTGTAAACCTAAGAAGGGAAACGGTATTGTAAAGAAGTTCAGTGTTCTTTCATTTCAGTAAAGAAAGATTTGCAAGGAGTTCAAGATACATAATGAAATAAGCTATAACATTATATAGGAAGTGACATTTTAGTATTATATAGGTTTGTAAAACATTTAAGAGCTATAATGAAGTTAGTTATAAAATTATGTAGGTGTGGAGGGAAGACAGTAGTAGTGTATAGGAAGATAGCTGGAATAGCATATGACTGAGAAAGCATGGTATAGGATTGGTTTTAATTAGGCTGCCTTTTCCAAACTGGTGTATCTAGAAGGTGTACAACTTAAGTATACAGGAGATGCACGAGAGGGGTACAGTGGTGGATGGGGGCAGTTAGAAAACGAGAAATATGAGAAGCGTTGTTTAGAAGGGTAAAAAGGGATGTATTCATTCTGGAAATGTGATTAATTAAACATCATTCACAAACAGCCCAGCCCATTTCTGCACTGTACTCTTGAGATTATGCACATAATTAAAAAATGCCTTGTGACTGTCTTTGGCTTGGATAGCTATTTTAATCTCAAACTTGGCTTTGTTGGATTTTATTAAGCTCCTGAGTTGTTTGTTTATTTTAGTGACAAGGGCTCTAACATTCTAGGAATTACTCTTCTTATGTTTGGTCAAAATTATTTTCCTTTTATTACAAAGCTTGTTAATTTTACGGTCCCACCATGGTTCCTGGGATTTGACCTGCACTTGTTTCTATGGGGTACAGCTGCAACTATGCAACTGTTTACTTGCTGGTATAATGTGGTGGTGTACATTTCTGCATATTCAGTGTAATGCTCACACTTAAGACCCTTTGCACCTTTTGACTAAGCTCCTAAATTAATAAATAGTATATGAAGTGGCACCTGATCCCCTGAAAAGGACAGACTCGTTTTATCTATGTGGAAGACCAATCAATTTCTGTCTCTTCTGTTTCTAGCCTTATAGCACTGGGTATCCTTAGGGAGTAGAAGAACTACTTAATACTCATAGCCAATCAGTTATTATTTGACAAATTTGAGAATATGTGAGAAGTACAACTATCTACACAACACAAACTCCATCTTCTCATCAAAACAAAACAGACTTTGAGAAGCACAGAATGCCACTTTCACCCACACTTCCGTACGAACACCACAAATCAACATATGTAGAGGCTGTTAAAAAAACACTTCCCAAACATCCTAGAATCAGAAGCACAAAGTCTCAGAAGATGACTAGTAACACCATCTTCACACACAAGCCAAAATCACTAGGTTGCTGACTGTAAACCCTTCACAACCACTAAGTTGGTATGTAGAAACAGAAATGTCCTCCTAATTAGTGACTCTGTTATCAGTCACACAGACTTGATTTCTACAGGGTGGACAAGGACAGTGTAACAGTTGTCTCACTTGATATCAGGATCCATGTTGCTATGAGTGTGTTTTAGTCCCTTACACATGACAAATATGACCTTGTTGTAGCCGATGTAGGTATGAATGACTTGTGGCACTCAGCCCTGACAGACATGTGTAATCTCACTGGACAAGTGTCAAATGCAGGTAACACTCTGGCCCTTAGTGGAATCCTACCTTTTCCTGAATTATGTCTAAAAACAAATAAAAGATAACTGGGTTCAACAACTGGCTAGGTAGTTGGTGTCATTCTAGGGTGGGTCCATTATGTGTTGGCCTGGGTTGAGATGGTAGACAGACCAACATATTTCTCATTCCGTGGCTTCTGATAACTGGCTAAATCCCATTAGTGCCTATTTAGGCAAAGGTCAGCTACAGGACATTGCAGCATAGCAGAATAAAGTGTAGCAAAATCCAAATCCGACCCAATGAAAGCTGTTCTTCTCATTTCCAGAAGTCTTAATAACAAATTACCTGATCTTTAGGTTCTTCTGCAACTTGAACACATCCATGTCTGTCTGGTAACCACATCATGGCTTCTTTGTAAGGATAACACTCCCTCTTTAGCAGGGTGTAACATTTACCATGCATTGAGAATTGGGGGAAATATGGGGGCTGTTCCATATTTGTCAGAAACCATATAACATCTGGGCAGAGTCCCTGAGACTCACAAATCAAACTTGTTGAACTCTAAATTACAACGACAAATTCCTGAGTGTATTCACAGAACTACCAGTAATGAAAAACACCTTCATGACCAGTGATTCAATTATTCATTGATAATCTGATGCACTTATATACTTCAAAACTTGGCTATCGCCAAATATTGAGGGACTTAATAAACAAGCAGTAATCCCCTTGAACAAATAGTAAACCAGCCTACTGTGGCAGGAGCATTCTAAATCCTTAGAAATATAGCCCCAACATGTACCAGCCCTGAAACATAACCATCCCTGCTTAAATTCACCTATAAATTACACACCTTTTCCTTTAAAGTTGCAGACACTACCTCAGTTGTTCTGACTTCAAACAAACAAACTTACTTAAGCTCTATGATGAATTCTTGAAATTTACTAACAATAGCACTAGACCCAATGCAGTTTCAGCTGCTGCTCCTTATGCAGCTGAGTCCTACTCCCACATTCAAAAGTGTATAGATCTACCAGTCCCCTACAGGGCAAAATACAATAGGAAATTTAAACACTGAACATCCTGATGGCTCACCACTATAAACAAGTGCTATTACAAAATAAAAAAGCATTTCAAAAGTCCTGTAATAAATCCAGATCCACCCACCTTAGCAATTCCATCAAAAAATCAGCAAAGAACTCAAAACTACTATGGAAATCAGAGCAAAACTCAAATTAAAACCAGCATCTAAAGCCAATTGTTTAATTACATCAGAAAATTAAGAAGTGACATCCAGCAATGCTCTGAAGAAATCCAAAATGGCACCACCAACTCTAACCCTAGAGAGACAGTTGATAGACTTTCAGATACATTTAGTGATAACTGTACCACAGAAAATAATCATCTTAATTCCACAGATCCTTAAGTTCTTTTAGAAATCTCAAGATCCTCAAGGAACATGTTCTGATTGTCCTCTCAAAAGGTAAAAATACCACTTCATGAACCTAGACAATAAATACCATCAACACTGGCCCTGGCTGAACCCCTCCTGATCAGCTCCTTCACAAGTATGTCAATCATTTGTGATTAACTTACAAAAATGTAGTAACAAATTACTGAAACCTCAAGAAAGTGGGGATTTCAAGATGGTAGTGGTAAAGTGTGCAGCTAAAAATGGAGTTTTGGGCTAAGAAGAATAAAAAACAACTACAGTCTGCAAGTTACTGTAAATGATTAATATAAATCAGCAACTGAAACATCTGTGATTTCTAAAATATGATGCAAAAAAGAAACAGAGTACAACAGTGAAAACTCAGGAGGGGACAGAAAGCAGTATGGAGAAGAGGTGGGAAATGTAAATGACAATGGGAGATGGAAAACAAATTCTCAGTCGCCTTAGAGAAGGATTGACAAATTGCTTTCTGAGATTTCTAAGATAAGTAGCTTCTGTTGGAATACACAGACATAAATAAGAGAAGGCTGCTGGAAATAGAAGATGTTTTAACCAGGCATTCAGAGGAAATAACTTATATCCAAAGAAATGTAAAGGAAATTAAATTAAACATAAGAGAATAGCAGCAAAAATCTGAACAAATGGCAAATAAATTGGCTGAACTTGAGGGCGGGTCACAAAGAGGCAATTTGAGGTTTACAGCACTACCAGAACAAATGAAATGAGAGGGATGTAAAGACTTTATGAGAAAACAAAACAGCACAATGATTGGACTTTCTATTACTGATATTAAAATAAAAAAGTGCAAAAAGTCAATACTCCTACCTTGAAACTAAGAATGCAACCAAGACACACCTGCAAAAAGGGGCAATCATTTTGAGTTTGCAAAAGAACAATCTTAAAATCCAGAGGGATGCAATTCTATGCAGATAATGACTTTTTTAACTACAAACAGAAATTAACAGAAATTATTTTGTTCCTTCCTTAAAGCAGTGCAAGGAAACAGTGTTAACATACCCTGCATTACTTTGGGTCTTCTATCCACTTGGACTAAAAACCTACACAGATCCAATATGAGCTGTCAGAAAAAATAAGAAGAACTGAAAGAGGGAGAAAAGGAAAAAGGTTCAAGTCACCAGTCAACAAACACAGAAAAGCAAACTGTAAGCACTTCAATTGAGGGATTTCCTACAAAGCCCTTTCCTGTTTCCCAAAAGAAAGTGATAAATAGGTTCATAGGTTCATAGGTTTATACTAGGCTATCTGCCCTAAGGCATTTATAAGCCTAGCCCAAAGTTTTGTGGCTTACACCACCCCTTATGTTAAAAAATACTGTGCCCATTAGTTTGTTGTGCCTCCGTCCAGCAGTGACACAGAGATGATTCCCGGGGTAAACCTACGATCTCCCATCCACCGGTCAAGATTTCTCTTGAACAGAGTCAGCGAGGTGCTCTGCCTCACATGGACCGGGATTTTATTCCACAGCATAGGGAGTCTCTGGGTGACAAATCTATCCCTCCAGCATGTCCTATTTATATCCGTGCTAAGGTTTAAGTCGCTTGCTCTAGTGGATCTGGTAGATTTGGATTTTTTGAGGTGGAGCATGTCCATTAATTCCGGGTTGGACATGGCCTTGTATGTCAGGCACAGGTAACCTCTGAGCAGGCGGTATGCGACTGAATAGAGCTGGAGTTTCTTCAGTCTGGCAGCATATGACAGATTTTGGAGTCCCTTTATCCTTTTGGTGAGGAACTTTTGGGGTCTCTCCAATTGTTGCAGGTGTCGGTAAATAAAACAAAGGAGATGGAAGAACTTTCAAAAAAGTGAGAGACTCCATAAAAAACGTACTGGGAACACTGAGTGCATTCAGTACTTAAACTGGATATATGTTTATAATAACATGCATGTGAGTTTATTCTAAATCATACTTTAATAAAACCAGTAAGTAGCAGAGGGAAAATATGTGGTTGATTAATATAAATGTAAAGCATATGTATTACATTTCAAACTTTACTTAAAAATGAAAGGTTATATTTATCTAGAGGAATGCTGTCTGGTAAATTCCCATATTTTTTTCTTTCATATTAAAAACTGTGTTATTTTGCTTCCAGTACAGCTTCTATATTAGTGAGAGAAGGAAGGAGAAAAAATGAATTATGAATGAAAAAGGGAACCAGTGTAATATATGCTGGAAGCAAGTAAGCAATAATTTACAAGGTTAGCTTTGGTAGTACATGTACTAAGTGTAGAAAAGAATAAAAAGTTAATAAGATAAGTATGCTAAAAGTAGGTAAACAGCAAGACTGACCACCTCAGAAGCAAGATGTTTAAGTTGTTAGTTGCAGTTACTAGATTAAGGAAAATAGTGAGAACATCAAACTGGAAACGTTGAGCAAGAACAATAGTTTAAATGCATGTGTGTATGTATATATCCCATGAACTATGTCAAAGGGTTCTTTGACTGATATCTGTTTGATCGACCCAATTTGGTCAATAGGTGTGCAAGACTGACAATCTCCAGATACAGGAATATACCCTTTTTATCAGGTTAGAATACGTAATTCGCAGGGCTTACATGGAGTCTTGCCCCTCTGCAAAAAATTATGTTTTCCTCGTTTTTTTTTTCAGGCTTTTGGCATGAGCCAAAGATTAATTCTGTGAGCATGCATAGTAGCACGTTGACATGCATAATGTCGATCAATTTGAGTTGATATTATGCACGTCACCAAAAGTAGTATTCAATGGATTTAAACAGATCCTTTTATATCTGTATGTATATCTATATTTTTATATATATATATATATATATATATATATATATATATATATATATATATATATCACACACACACACACACACACACACACACACGGGTCCCCTTCTAATGGTCGACATTTCACAATGTCAACAGTCATACCGCCGAGACCATATGATCGACATTTGAAATGTCGACCATGGGGAAGTGGCATCTCCCTACAGTGCAGAATGGAAAGATTTCACTACTGCACTGTAGTGCGATCTAAGAGTTGATATATTAAAGTTCTGGGGGGTGTGGTGGGCACAGGGGGGCGAAGCCCCCCTTCTAGCAGCATTAAAGTAAGTTTGTTTTAGTTTTTTATGTTCTACTTGTATGGTTGACATTTCAAATGTCGATCATATGGTCTCGGCAATATGAATTTCAACATTGTGTAATGTCAAGTATATCAAGTAAACCCTTATACACACACACACACATGTATATATATATATATATATATATATATATATATATATATATATACATGTGTGTGTGTGTGTGTATATGTGTGTGGATAAATATATAACAGGTAACTATATTGGATATAATGTGAGTTGCACACTGAAATATATTTTAAGATAGTTGGAATCAGCATTGCATGCTGTTAGATCATACCTCTCAACTGCCTAGATTTTCACAGAATGTCCAGATTTTTGGCTCATGTTTTTGGTCTTTTCCTCACAGAATTTGTCATTTTCTGGCAAATCATTGAGATGATCTGAGGAGTGAAGTCATTAAATAATGACATCTATCTTTATTTAAGACTGCAAATCCTTCAGAAAATGTATGTTAATTCAAACCCTGTTACTGTAGCAACTTTGTAGGTTTATAAGAGCAATATTTAAAATCTGTCCCTATTTTTGGGCCTTTGTCCCATCATTTTGTCAGACATTGTCCAGATTTCTTTCACTAAGAGGTTTAGAGGTATGTGTCAGGTTATAGTTATATTTTTTTTTTACCTAACTGCAGGCTGAAGGGTCAACAACATGCAGACTGAGCTGTTTTTATTTCTTGACAAGCTGTGATTGAGTACACTGAAATAAGAGTCCCGTTGTCTAGAAATGTAACAAGTTTGACCTTTTTCAGTTACAGCATTTAAGATATTTAATGAAGTTAAGGGAGATGTTAAAATGTGTGCCAGTTATAAGGTATGAAGTCACTTGTCAAATTGTTAAGACCTGTGAAATAATGACTGTGATAACCCACCACTGGACCAGTAATCAAGGACCCTCAATCCTCACCACTAGCACCTGTGGGGGACATTCACTGGGAGTATAACAGGTACACACACATGGTATTTCCAGATGCAGCTCTCTGCATCAAGTCCAGTATCCCTTAAGAGCACACAGAGACTACAGTCAGTTTGGGCTGGTTTCTCCCTCTTTCTACAGATCCCTAATAAGACTCCCCACTGGCACAGCTATAGAGTTGAGATCTCATCTTAGTGTCCAAGCCAATGTCTCCTGCAGCACCCTTTTTGTCAAACCAGTGCTTCGTGTCCCTGACCAAATAGCGAACACACAGTGTTTGAGATTTGATTTACACACACACACACACACACACACACACACACACACACACACACACACACACACACACACACACACACACACACACACACACACACACACACACCTAGGAAAGGCTGGCACAGGTTTACTAGCTATGCCCTCTTCTGCCCAGATTATAAGGTAGTTATGACTGCCACCAGACTCTCCTGCCAGTTACCTTAAGGCTCTTCGAAGGGTACCCAATATACTGAGTGAAATTAATATTAATACAAATGTAGTTTGACCAAGAGCAAGGCTGTTAGGAGTAGCTCACACAGTGTCACCAAATAAATATGCAAGTACTCTCAAAACTTAAATATCTCTACAAATATCAGCCACAATGACAGATTTAAATATATTTAATAACAAATAATAAAATAACAAGAAAATACTAAGTATATATTCACAGTGACATCAGAGTTCAAAACCACAGGAAATATTTAAAACAACATTGCAGGACAGGCTCAGACAAATAAAGAAAAGCAATATCTAAACTAAGCTTCACGATATTCCTGACTGTGTCTAAGAGAGTTACTATACGCTAATAACGTACGTAATAGATCAAGGCAGATGATGTGGTAAGCGGTGGTTCTTACTGTTGTCAGGTCCAAGACAGAATACATAATGCTCTGTTTCACTAAGAGAATTCTCAAAATAATATCTAAAATATTACAGCGAGGATAGCTTGCAGAATGACATCAGCTCTTGTCATCTGACTTCTAGTTCCCATGCAAAACCCCCATTGCTGGAAGCTGGCAGGACTTAGCACCTACCTGTAAAAACATACAAGGGCTTTTGCGCATATCTTTGGCAGGTGCTAGAACTCATAAAACAATTGCATTCCTGCACACTTCCAGAGCAGCAATTAGTTCATCCCAAAGACAAGACAGAAAGCTTCCCAGTACAGACTTTGTGTCTCAGGCTGCCTTGAAACCCGTGAAATGGCATCTTTATGGCATAGCCTATAAAGTGATTTAATTTCAAATATTTTTCTAAAGTTTGCTGGACTGAGATTAACCCGCCAGTTTCCTCTGTTAAAACATATACATTCAGACAGTTACAGTAGTGCATATACATAAAACATATACATTCAAACAGTTACAGTAGTGCATGTACATTTCTGTCCTCTCCAGAAGGGTACACTGTGCATACATTTCAAACACAAGCACTTTACAAATACTTTTTAAACACAAACATGTGTATAAATTAGTTTGATATACATATGACATACAGTTCTAAAACATTTGTAACACCATCCTCTTGTATAAATCAATGTGATATTCACAAATGACATATAATTATTTACAAAATTTCAGGTAGCTGTGCTGGCAGTGCCTCCTTTTGTCACAGTGATGATAAAACAAATTAATCACCATTTAATGTCTAAGCTAAAGTTAAGCTGTAAATAGTTTACTTGTGTGTTTGAAAGTTTTTGTTTAAGGGGCAATGTTCAACCAACCTGGAGATCAAGATTAAACAGAATACAAGTTTTGTGATACATTAATGTACATGTTTAATAATTGAAAGTTGTTGAAAGTTAAATGTAAGCACTGGTGATCTGGCAAAAAATTAGTTCATTAGTATTATATATATATATATATATATATATATATATATATATATATATATATATATATATATATATATATATATATATATATATATATATATATATATATATATATATAATTATATCAGATGTGGCCAGGTGTTACAAAACTTATAAAACTTGATTATACTTTGTTGCTACTCTCAAGCAGCAGGCAAATGAGCTTGATATCACCAGATACTCATTTGCAAGCCTTATTAGTATATAGGAAATGCATAAAAAAGGTGGAAACTAACTAATCCTTACTTATATCCCTCAATGAACATCATCGGTTATGTAAAAGGCAGATCATGCCTGCCTGTTCAACCTGGAAAAGTTCCTTGAAAGGGTTACTGAGGTCATGGATAAGGGGCATACAGTCCTCACTGCTTATTTAAACCTTGCCAAGGCCTTTGACATTATCCCCCATCTTGTGATTATTGGCAAACTGTCACAACTTAACTTTGACCCACACATAGTTTGCTGGATCAGTAAGCGTGCTGTCTGGAAGAACCCATACTGTTAAGGTTGAGGGTATTTGCTGTAGATATAAAAAATGTCACTAATGGTGTCCACAAGGCTCTATTCTGTGTTCCATCCTCTTTGGTATACATTTCTGTGACATAAAAGCTGATATCAAATGACTTTGGCTAACCAAGTTTGCTGATGATTGCAAATTAGGGTCAGTTATTGAATCTCATTCTGATACTCACATTTTCCTTCAAGGGCTGGATCAAACAAATACTTGATGTATTAATCATAGGTTTATGCTTAACACTAAAAAATGCAGCAGAGTTTCCTATGAAAAAACTATCATCATAGGCCCAAAGAAATTATAATCCCAATTTATTAATCTAATATTAGACCTATTATTAAATATAATGCACCCCTTGGCATGTACCTCACCAAGCACTTAATCCAGCTTGACAGACCTTAATGTTTCATCACCAAAAAGATCTCTAGTCTCAATAACTTTAGTTATTTTGATAGACTACAAGCTCTGTCACTCCATTCCATGTCATACAGACTCCTGAGGGGTGATACCTGCTTAGTTTCATATGCTGTGAATGACCCAGCACTATTTGGCTTCTTTACCTAAACAGAACAAGTGGTAAAGCAATCACTTGCTCTAGATACATAATCCTACACAATCATATCAGCAGTCCCCTCAACCACTGAGAACAAGAAATCTGAACAAAGCCATAAATAATGAGGGACAAATGCACAAAAATAGGGACAATTTTTAAATATTGCTCTTAGAAACTTAAAAAGTCCATAGAATAACAAGTTTTCCATAACATGACTTTACTGAAGGGCTTAAAGTCTGAAACTCAAACACTTGTCATTATTTTCTGACTTGCATCCTCAATGAATTGCCAATGATTTGCTAGAAAACCAAAATTTTATGAGGAATAGACCAAAAATGTGAGGCAAAAATCTGGAGAATCTGAAAAATCTGGAGAGTTGAGAGGTATGCCAAGACCAGATGGTGTGACTGAAACCTAAGCCTATGTATACCCGATTTCTGGAATAGGCTGCATTTACCTAGGAAGCAGAGTACTTTCCAAACAACATTTAAAACCAGTCTGAATGACTGGATAAGTGATTGCAAATTTTCAGCATAGATATGTGAAGAAAGTACTTAATGGGTGGCATGCTGGTTTGCCAGCAGTATTGGTTGATGTGGCTGAGCATCTTGATGGTCTGATTTGGCCGTAAGGTTGGTAAGAACCTGTGTTATTAATGACTGAACTATTGAAGTCAGAACTGGCAAGTGTTGATGTCTGGATAAGTAGAAAGTTGCAATGAAAATGGCCTCCTTCTTGGGCTAAGTGGAGAGTAAATCAGAGCTAATTGCACAAGTAATATTTTTTTTTACAGATAACTGACATGTGGTAGCAGAAAAGCTGTAATGAATATTATCCCATATCCTTTTAATTTTTGTTCAATGAATGAAGATTTTAAGTAAGCATAATACCAGTAGTAATACTGAGATGACATGATATAGAGATTGTGAAATTTGTCATCTTGTATGTTTGCAATGATGTTTAATAAAATCTGAAGAAAAACAAAAGCTATCATCCCACTGTACTCACATCTAATTAGACCAGTTATAGAGAACAATGGGCTGTTCAGCTTGTACCTGTCTAGACACATCATTCATCAAGAAAGGCACCAGAGGTTTCCAACATAAAAGCTTACTGGTCCAAAGACCCCTTGCTACTAAGGTAGGCTTAGAACTGTATCTCAATATTTTTATCTCTTAGACACTCTTTAGGTACATCTATGTCCTGCATCCTGTACTATGAAGGACTCCACTTGCCTTCGTGTGTTGCACCACCACAAGACAGAGACACGGATACTCAAACTAAAGATTTAAATCTCCACTAATATATAAATAAAACATACTTTAGGGACAAGTTATATTACCCAACACATTCCCTATCTCCGGCACAAATTACTTTCATATGTGAAACAGACAGCATCTCTTCCTAGAAGTTTAACATTAATGATCAGATAGATACTTATATTCCAAGCGTGACCTGTTCTTCCTTTCTGGAAACAGGAATTGCATCTTAAAAGTGGATATTATCATGCATAAATGGCCTACTTGGCTTATATTTCATACATTCCTGTGGACATAGATTATCCTTTGGGTGAACTTCCACGTGTGAGTGCCACTGTTTTCCCTGACCACTTTTACTTGGCACATATCTTCTCATGCCATCTCCATGAAAGGACCCCAGTATTTAAATTTCCGGTGTGTATGGTGGGTAACTTGAACAATTTTAAATTAGTTTTGAAATTATTGGAAGGAAGGCATCACACTTCTTATCTTGCTTTTGTCCCCTACACTCACCTTCCTAATTCTTGTTATATAATGCTTCAATGTTGTAATTTTTTGTTTCAGCAAAATCGTTCATGAGGCTACACTTTATATTCAAACTCTGATGACAGTTTTGACCATATATGTATACATGCTCACAAGTTGCATGTGACTCCTATAGTGACCCCATGAACAGTTGCCACCATCTACAGACTTTACTGGGCAAGGTGAGGAAAATGAAAGTAGATTGTCAGACCTTCGTCCATATCACTGTCACATCACACACATGCCTACCGGAATTTAGAACTGCTAGTCTGCCTGCCACATGTCTATGGGCCAGGCAATAAAATGTACAGTAATATTTTCATCAAACAATGAAACATAAACAAATCTACGACCAAGCACACTGTGTCTCGGTGAAGAGTGCTTTTGACGTGCAATGTAGGCTAAGTCAAGTAGCGGAATTGTCGTGGGTGGACACAGAAGCTTTCTGCAACATATAACATCTTTGAAGGCAGCTGTAAAAAGAAAACACACACACACGAAAACCTCATGCTTCATGACATGAGACACTTGGCTTTACTGTGTAGAAGTATCATTGTGTACCAATGTCCAATTATTAAGGAATAAAACTGTGTTTTTTCTCTACACTCCGTCCCCAACACCTCTCCTTCCCCTCCATCATTTACTTATAACCAGTACACTTTTGGGATACTTGTTATAATTCAGACTAATTGTATTCTTCCTCAACAGAAATAATTACATACCAGGTACACCTACAATGTCATCGTATTGATTGTGTTTTACTGGCAAGCAGTGTATAGGTATATATGTATATTTTATTAAATGATTTAATATTTTTCTCAGCTTTTTTGTTACTAATATGTCATAACACCATCCTGTCACTCTATTACATTTCATTGTACTTAACACTGTTATCTAACTATTTTTGTTTTCTGGTCTGATATGTTTTTTTCTTGGTATCGAACTCAATGGAAATGTCATTTAAGAAATATCAGTAAAGAGATTGTTGAAAAAAAAAAAGAAAAAGTATCATTGTGAAACCAATGAGTTAGGGAAGAGATGGAAGGAACAGGCTGACATATGCATATTTTGAGTACATAGCTTACTTCTACCTTATTTCTACCCAGCATGGCTTCCACCCAGGCCATAGCACCACAACTGCTCTACTCTCCTTCTTAGAAACTGTTAACCAAGCCCGAGATTTAGGACATTTAGTTTCCACGGTTCTTCTCGACCTTTCTAAAGCTTTCGACACTGTCTCCCACAAACACCTTATCTATCATCTCTCAAACCTAAACCTCACACCAAACACTGTATCCTGGTTCTCTAGCTACCTGTCAGATAAATCTCAGGCAGTGAAATGGAAGAGCACTACCTCCTCCTTTCTTCCTACCCCAACTGGTGTCCCTCAAGGGTCCATCCTCAGACCTATGCTTTTTAACATCTTTATCAATAACCTTCACTCTGCTATTCCTGATGCCAAAATTATTCAATACGCAGATGATTCTACGTTAGTCTGCTCTGCCTCAAACCTCCCAGAACTACTGACTAAAACTCAAACTGCTTTTGCTACCACTGAAAACTGGATGCAATAAAACTACCTGTCTCTAAATGCAAATAAATCTAAAATTCTGCTATTCTCTCCCTCCAAGACGTACTCTTATGACAAAAATTCATTCAAAGTCCTTAGCCATACCAACTCTCCCATTGAAGTGGTTCCCTTTGCAAAACTTCTTGGCATTACTATTGATGAACACCTCAAGTTTGATATCCATATCCAACAAAACATAAAGAAAACCCCCCAAAAGCTAGGTATGCTTTATAGGAACAATCGCTTTCTCTCAAACTCCACTAGACATACTTTAGTTACTACTTACCTCCTCCCATCTCTGTTATATGAAGCCCCTCTTCTAACTAACCTGACTGCCACCAACACCTCTAAACTGGAAAACTGCTATAACAAAATCTCCAAATGTGCCTCCAGATCCAAAAATTCCACCCATCACTGCCATACCCTTCATTCTCTAAACTGGCTAGAACTCTCTAATTACCTAGACTACCTCCAACTTACCACAGCACACTGACTTGTATTTCACCCAAATAAATGTCCAGCTTTAGTTAACATCCTTCCTCCCTACACCATCAACAGACCGCTCAGATCTGAACATCAAAACCTAATTACTATCCACAAACCAAAACGGCCTGCTGGCCAACTTCTCCTCTCTTTCTCGCTAGGCAAGAAATGGAATTCTCTCCCATCCACTCTCAGGACAATAACTAACTCAGAAAACTTTAAAACCCAGCTTTTCACTTACTTGTACTCCAAATGGAAATGCACCTGCTCTCACCCAGTCTAATTCTTTTTAACAAATGGCCTAAACTCTCTAACACCCCAACAACTATCTCCCTGAGCTGACTCAAGCTCTCTGCAATTCATAGGTTCATAGGTTCATACCAGGCTATCTGCCCTAGGGCATTTACAAGCCTAGCCAGAGTGTGTTTGGCTTTCACCACCCTTTGAATTGAGTTTACTGTGCCTTTTTTTAGGTTAGTTTACTGGGCCTCTGTCTAGCAGTGACACAGACATAATCCCCGGGGTAAACATACGATCTCCCATCCACTCGTCAAGATTCCTCTTGAAGAGAGTCAGTGAGGGGCTCTGCCAAACATGGACTGGGATTCTATTCCATAGCAAAGGGAGCCTCTGGGTTATGAATCTATCCCTCCAGCATGTCCTATTTATTTCTGTACTGAGGTTCAAGTCCCTCGAGCGTGTAGCTCTAAGGGATTTGGATTTTCTGAGTGGAGCATGTCCATTAGTTCCGGGTTGGACATAGCTTTATACGTCAGGCATAGATTGCCTCTAAGTAGGCGGTATGCAACTGAGTAGAGCTGGAGTTTCTTTAACCGAGCAGCATATGGCATCTGTTTGAGTCCCTTGATCCTCTTTGTGAGGTACTTTTCGGGTCTTTCTAGTTGCTGCAGGTGTCGGGTAAGGTACATCCCAAATGGGGCACTGTATTCTATTATGGGCCTGATGAGGGATGAATAAAGGGGCACTATGACCACCCTTGATCTAGATGTGAATCCTTTCATGATAAGGTGGGCTATATAGAAGGTCTTTCTAACCACTTTGGCAATGTGGTTGTCAAAGGAGAGATTACTATCAACTTGGGTCCCCAGGTCCCTAATTACTTCTTCTGTACTTAATGGATTACCACATATGTGGTAATTTGTAGGCACATTATTTTTGCCAAAGGGTATGACTATACACTTTTTGGCGTTTAGCTTTAGGCTGTGGCTCTGGCACCAGTTATCCGTCTCTGTGAGACCCTTTTGGAGGATGCTTGTGTCAGCTGGAGAGTCAATTATGGTGCCCAGTTTCAGTCATCTGCGAACTTGGTCAGCCACAGTCCTCCCATTTTAGCCTATACCTCGGAAAAATATATACCGAACAAGAGAGGTCCCAGGACTGAGCCTTATGGGACGCCACTTGTAACTGGTTTTGAGTCTGACATGGCTCCGGCAATTCACCCAAACTATACAGTAGTACCACCTGCCACCACCCAGATAATATTTATCAGCTACTTAAACACCCTTAAAAGGGTGTCCCATTATTACTGTGCAATATTATTACCCAACTGGTAGTATAACTAAACAGTCAAGGCTTATTAGAGTGACTTGGTACAGTAATCACTGTAAATATGCAATGTACTCTAGATCTTAAATTATCTCTACACAAAACAGCCACAGGTGAAAGGTTTTAAAATATTTAATAATAAATAATAAAAACACAAGACAATACTTCTTACTACACAGTGCTAGTCAAGAGTTCAGAGATCACAGAGAAATACTTAAAATAATTCAGTAGTACAGTTGTGAAATCGCAGAAAAACAGTCTAATCGTTCTAGTTTCTAGCTATTTCTAAAAGAAAACATAAGTCTAAGATAAACTTACATAAGAAACAGGCAGCGTGCTGATGAGTTGAATGGTCAAGACAAAAATTCTTAATAATCTCTGGTTCTCTCTGTTGAAATTGAAATTGCAGTTCTGATTCACATTAAATCATTCTTCATACTTTCCTGGGGTTCCCAGGCTACACATTACATTATTCTTCACACTTCTCTGGGTTCCCAGACTAACAGAAACTACATTTACATTCTTAACATCTCCTTGTGTTATCTTGCAGCTGGTCATAAAGCATAGTAATAAAAATACATTTGCATGTTTAAATCTAGCAACTCAACTCTTAGTTAAAACAATAGCAAGAATTTCATCATCTACACCTTTCGGCACCACTGTCTACATCAGTGGGTCACCACATTCCGAGGGCATCTCTTGTGCACAGCCCTCTTCAGGTCACCCCCCAGATTTTCTATTGGATTTAGGTCTAGGCTCTGGCTGGGCCTTTCCAAAACTTTAATTTTCTTCTGGTGAAGCCATTCTTTTGTTGATTTGGATGTATGCTTGGTGTCACTGTCATGTTGAAAGGTGAAATTCCTCTTCATTTTCAGCTTTCTAGCAGACGCCTGAAGATTTTGGGCCAAAAGTGACTAGTATTTGGAACTGTTCATAATTCCCTCCACCTTGACTAAAGTCCCAGTTCCAGCTGAAGAAAAGCAAATCCAAAGCATGATACTGCCACCACCATGCTTCACCATGGGGATGGTGTTCTTTTGGTGATGCGAAGTGTTGTTTTTGCACCAAACGTACCTTTTGGAATAGTGGCCAAAAAGTTCAACCGTAGTCTCATCAGACCATAACATATTTTCCCACATGGTTTTGGGAAACTTGATGCATTGTTTTGTAAATTTTAGCTGGGCCTGGACATTTTTCTGTGTAAGAAAAGGCTTTCGTCGTGCAACCCTACCCCATAGTCCAGACATATGGATAATACAGGAGATTATCACATGTAGTACACAACCAGTAGTTGCCAGAAATTCCTGCAGCTCCTTCAATGTTGCTGTAGGTCTCTTGGCAGCTTCCCTGACCAGGCTTTTGTCTTGTCTTTTCATCAATTTTGGAGGGATGTCCAGTTCTTTGCAATGTCACTGTTGTCCCATATTTTCTCCACTTTTTGATGACTGTCTTCGCTGTGTTCCATGGTATATGCAATGCTATGGAAATTTTTTTGAAACCTTCTCCTGACTGATACCTTTCAACAGTGAGATCCCTTTGATGCTTTTTAAGCTCTGTTTGAACCATGGCTTTTGCTGTAGCAGGCAACTTAGTAAATGTCAGGAAAATCCTACTAGGACAGCTGAACTTTATTTGGGGTTAATCAGGTGTGTACCCAAGAAGACTGAATGCTGTAATTAAATCAAAAGGTGCTTCAACAAAGTATTAGTTTAAGGGTGTGCACACTTATACAACTAGTTTATTGTATGTTTTTTATTTTTTACACCCCCCCCAACAGATTTGTTTGTTTTTCAACTGAATTGTACAGGTTATATAGGTCACATTAAGGGTGGGAAAAGTTTTTAAATTATTTATTGTGGTCTCATTTTTTATATCACAAAAACCTGACATTTTAACAGGGGTGTGTACACTTTTTATATTCACTGTATATTGGTCTACTTTGTTTCATTGAAAGCTCATTTCACTGAATTTCAATTTACCCTGACCAAATCGCCGAAAGCTCAAATTACTGAAAACTCATTTTACCGAATCTCATTTCACTGAAGTGAAGTACTGGCACAGTGTAGAGTACTGTAAGGCAAGTAAAGGTATATGCCATTTTTCCCACTGTAGTGCAATCCTGGAGTTAGTATATATAGTTAGGGGGATGTGGGGGTCACAGCCCCCCATTTAGTTTGGGTATATATTGTCTTCTGGAAAGAGTTAGTCATTGATGTTGTAAGTATGCACGTCTATGGTTTAAAATGTATTGTTTTGAAGCTTTTGGTGAAATATGATATAAAACTAAATGGGTGTATATCAGAACCACGAAAGATGAAATCAGTGAACGCTATAACATCGACACATAAAAACGTTGATCTATGAAAAGAGCGAAGGACGGAAACGCCGAAAGACACAACGCTGAACAGATTTCCCTGGCCAGCAGGGTAATTGTGGGGATGAGGAAATATATCCTTTTCCCCACTGTAGAGTGGCCTCGGAGTTGGTATATATAAGTGGGGGGGGGTGCAGGGGGGCTTGCCCCCCTGCAAAAATGTTTATAAAAGTGGTGATGAATCTAAAAATTTGTTCCCAGGTTTTTGAAGTTAGGTCTATGTTTGTAATTAGGCTGTCATCAAACCAGTCCATCCCAGGAACTATAGACCCTTCAGTCTAACAAGCCTAATTTGCAAAGTCGTGGAACATATATTATATGATTTCATAACTTCCTGCATAAAAAATCTTATTGCTCTAGAAACATAGCAATATGCTTGTGTCAAAGGGAGCTCATATATACATAATGAAATATAGTTCTTCAAGAAAGTCACCAAAACTGTAAATAGTGGCAGTGATGCCCACATAACATACCTGAATCTCACAAAGACCTTTGACAGCATTCTGTGGGCCAGAATTGTAAATAAAATTAAAGGCCAAAATGTAAACCCTTAGGTTATAGCTATCAAACTGGCTGATAGACAGATGCCATTTAGTTAAAGCAGTTAAACTAGCAGTGTCACCTCAGAAAGCATGACAGTGACTAGTACAAATCCTCAGTGCTGGACTTCATGATCCAAATGTACTTCTTTGTCTCTGTACCACTAACACTGACATGTGACCAGTAACTACAAGCTGGGTGATATCATTCATTCAGAACATGATACTGTGTTTTGTAGCAAGGGCAAAAATTATACATATTAGAAGCAGACAAATTAAAAGTAAAGAAGTATAATACTGTGTCACCTTTAGTAAACAAACCTCAACAGTATAGAACCCCCACCAACTCTAGATGGTTGTTTAGAGATCTTGACACCTTCACAGACAATTTCTTATCCTTTGATTACCATACAGCAGGAGTAACCAGGAAATTCTTCTACCTAGCCTAGCTAATAACTGAAGATCTCTCATCCAGGTCAAAAGAAGTTATCGTTTCTCTATTCTCTGTCCTCATCAGACCAATTACACAATTTAATACCCCTTCTAGTATTTGCCTGTCCAAACAAATAAAGTATCTAGTAAGAGCCCAGAGGTTCCTAAGTGAAAAGTTACTGGACAAAAAAACCTTGGCTACCAAGACAACCTCAAAGTTTGTATGTAAACTGTGAGCTTTCTATTCTCTTGTAGGATGATTTATGTTTAACATTACATGTTGTCAAAGAAGCAGCCCAAAACTTAAATAAGACATGCTGGAGGGACAGCTATATTATTCGGTGCTTCTTCATATTTGGAATTATAAAACAGAGTGATACCCTCACTTTTAAGGCAAGTCTTGATAATGGAATGGGCACCTATATATTTATCCTGGTCCTGACTCATTTTAATCTCACGGAGCCTTATGTCCATGTTTTAGACAGTTCCAGGATATCAATTTAAGACTACAGCTTAACTTAAGTATTTGTCTTGTATCATTTATTTTACATCCATAGCCCAACCATGCTGGAATTGTTTTCATATGTATCCTGCCTGAGGTGCCCATATCTAACACCTTCTTTGCAAAGTGCCTTCCATCATACTAAAATCTAATTGGTCAGACCTGAGAATCTTTAGGCCATTAATTCTGCAAAAAAAAAAGAACAGACTACACCGATTCCTCACATGTTGAAATAATACCACTGTAAACTTTTTACTAGCATCCTTAATTCTGGAAGTAACATACAGAACCAAACTGCTATCGTTTGACAGCTATCAAATGCACCCAGCTACTATTGTTTGACAGCTATCAAATGCACCCAGCAATCTGTCACCTGTTTTTCAAACTGTTAAAATGGCTTTCATATAACACAATCTGGCAAATCAAAATTAAAAAAAAAATGTAAAAAAAAGTATTAACACACACTTCCAGCATTGTCAAGCAATGTATAAATATACTTTTTGTTTTTGTGTTGTTGCTATATCTTCACTGGTACCCCCCACCCCCCATTCACAGCTCCAGTTAGAGAAGTACAATTTGTGTGTTTCAAAAGTAGCACTTACTGTTAGAGAATTGAGCAAAGTTGTTAAAAATGTATTTTGTTTGATATAGGTCGTAGCTCCAGTTGGATGAATAGACACACATATGCAATCCGTTATAAATATTCGGTATTATCTAGTCATTACTAGTAGAACAATATGTAAAATATTGCAAAATAAATAAGAAAAGGGGATTTTTTCTAAAAGAAAAAAAAAACTAAAACAAAAGCATCCTTTAAAAACAATAAAAATGCAAATCACACCCACACCCACCCACAAACATGCACATATGCAGACACACACACACACACAGGCCATTTACTAAGTGCAATAATGTTTTCCAAGGTAGGCATTATAGGACACTAATGAACTTTACAGTGAATGGGGAGATTCTGTAACTGTGGTATTTGGCATTACAGCATCCCCAAAGGGATCTATTTTTCCCCTGTGATGGCAACCATGTTCAGCATTATTACTTAATTACACTTGCTGTCAAGACCTTCTAGCAACAGATCATTAATAGCTTAGTTTACCAAGCCACTGTATTCTTAGTAAGAATCGTATTTCCTCTCACCATATTCTGACACAGCTATTATATTATGTGTTCAACTCCTAAAACGAGCGTCACTCCCCTTTGGCGTGACTCAGTTTATCCTTAATTGTTTTAAGAAATTCATCTTTCAGTTCTACTAAGTTATTGTCTTCAACATGCTACATAAGCAGGGGTTATTTCTCACTTTCCATAGCCCAGATGTCCTTTAGTCGCTTAGATTTCACTATGAAACATACACACTGTTGTTATTATTAAATTATCCAGTCTTTCCATAACTTACACTGTCTTCCTTTCTACCTTTAAAGCTGGGAAACCTTGAAGTATGGAATTCATGTATATGGATGAAAGAACATAAAAAAGACAAAATCCAACTCCAGAAAGATACATTATGAATTAAAACTTGTAAAACGATAACCAAAACAAATGCACTAACTAGTCACCACATAAGAAACACATGTAAATTTAATATCAAAATGTTAAGCACATTTATCCTTATTATTTGGACTTCATCAGAATGTACCTGATAAAATTTAGGCAGACATTGAAAATACAACCACACCCACCAAAAAAAAAAAACAATGTAAGCAATCAGGTGCTATGAATTAATTAAAATTTTATATCTTCATGTTTACTAATTTCTATTACTGTTGCACAGCAAAGTCTAGTCCCATCCCATGCACCTTAGTGAACCATTTTCTAGGCATTCTGTTTATGCGGTAAACTATAATAATATAATGAGAACGACAAAGGCAATTCAAAAACTTCCAAAACCACGAAAATTTATGGCAAAACGTAGTAACAGATAAACCGTTTATTAGCTGAAGCGCTTTTCGTCCGGTTAATGCACGAACTTCATCAGATAAAAAACAAATAAACTGTTACGTTTTAAATACGTTCAACAAGGGATCAGCTGATGTATCAGAGGTTTACCATTTAAAGCAACATACCTTATTCAAGGAATATAAATTCAAAAACTTACTATTAAAATACAAAAAGCTAAAAATAAAAATAACTTCACTTTAAAAGTTACTTAAACATTATGCTGATAAAAACATATATATATATATATATATATATATATATATATATATATATATACACACACACACACACACATATGTATAAGCCAGTCTTATTCAAGCAGCAGCAACTATTCTCGTTTTACATATATGAATTCAGTATAATAATAACCAGATTCATCAAATATTTCATGAAATATTAATCAGTATAAGATATAATATATACCATTATGTACTATACTAAAAAACTATCTACGAAGACTCTTGAGTTTTAACATGGGCATAATGGAACACGTGTCATTAAGGCCTGGCAGGATATATGCATATAATTTAATCTGCTGTAGTAATTCTAACCTTTCTAATTCTACTTCTATTGGTTCCCCCCCTCACATTAGGCTTTAACTGGTCCAAAATCCAGAATTTAAATATGTGGGTGGGATATTCATACACATGCTTAGCTAATGCATTTTCTTGTTTAAGTTTATTTATATTATAAACATGTTCGTAAATTCTATCTCTTAATCTACAAATAGTTTTGCCCACGTAAAAGCAGCAAAGGGAGATGTAAATATTGACTGGAATAAAATTATTCACCCCAACCCCACCATGTCAATCAATCTATTTAACTTTACTCAGCTTACTAACTCTATTTCTAGGCCTAACAAAAACAACCCCCAAGGCTCCATACTAGACTGGATGCTAGTATCCCATCCTAACAAAGTCATAAAATCTGGTGTCATTCCTGACCCATTAGGAGACCACCTCCCTGCCTTCATCCATCGGGCTACACCCATTTCCCCACACTCCTACCACTTCATTCATACCTGTAACCTCTCTAACTTTAACCCTACTACTTTCTCTGAATCCCTTAAGCTAACTAACTGGAACCCCTTAAAAACTCTTCCTTTAGATGCAGCAGTTGACTACTTCAATTCTACATTAGGGAGTTAAGGACAGTTAAGGAGAGTTAAAACAAAGACCACCCCATGGCTCACCAAAGACAACAAAAAAATTATGCTACAAAGAGATAAAACCTGGAAAGATTACCTCCATCATAAACAGCCAGAAATCTTACTTAAATATAAACAGCTGAGAAGCTTAGCCAAAAAACAAGTCATTAAAGACAAAAAGTATTACTACATCAAACTACAAGCAAATCACACAAAAAACCCAAACAATTCTGGAACTCTATTAATTCCCTCCTTAGGTCTGGTACAAAAAACAACCCTTACCCTGACACCAGCAAATCTGACCTTGAAATTGCCACAATGTTCTACACCTTCTTTACCTCTTCTATTGCTGAGCTAACCAAGACCCTTACCAACAATAACCCTCCACCTCCTACTGCTCAATCCTCCCCTCCCTCCTCTCCCCCCTACTTTTGAACTCAAACCCATCTCCACCAACCTAATAAAGAAACTTCTCTCTAAACTAAAACCTTGCTCCAATGCTCCTGACAGCATTCCTTCCTCCTTCCTAAAAATAGCCTCTGACAGTATTGCTCTGCATATCAGCATCCTGATCAATAGATCATTACTTGAATCCTATGTACCCAAACTATGGCGGACTGCATTTATTCTTCCACTTCACAAGTGTGGCAAAAACTGTAACACCTCCAATTTCTCCAATTTCCACCCCACAGCCATCCTCTCCCCACTCTCCGAACTTATTGAAAAATGCATCCACCTGCTGCTGTTCCTTACCAAACACGAACTACTCTCCCCTACCCAACACGGCTTCTGTCCAGGACACAGTACCAACTCCGCCCTTCTCTCCTTCTTACATTCTTTCAATTTAGCTCGTGACTGTGGCAATATGGTATCCTCTGTTCTGCTAGACTTACCTAAAGCCTTCGATACCATCTCCAATAGTCACCTACTAAATCATCTGTCTAACCTTAACCTCTCCCAAAAAACTCTTTCCTGGTTCTCCAGCTATCTTTCTGATAGATCCCAAGCCGTGAAATGGGGCCAGGCCACCTCTACTTTCCTCCCTACCCCCACTGGAGTACCCCAAGGTTCCATTCTTGGCCCACTGCTATTCAATATCTTGATTAATGACTTCTACAAAGCCATACCTAATACCAAAATTGTGCAATACGCTGATGATTCCACTTTGATCTGTTGTGCCTCTAACCTAAAAGATCTCCAACTTCTAACACAAACTGCCTTCACAACCACCGAAAATTGGATGCTCCAAAATCACCTCTTACTAAATGGCAACAAAACTAAGGTCCTTCCATTTTCTCACTCAAAATCCTCCCCTACTGACAAAAACTTACTCCAAATCACCAGCCTTAACAACTCCATTATCGAAGTCGTACCCTCCACCAAACTTCTTGGTGTAACCATTGATAAACACCTAAAATTTAACAATCACATCCGGCTAAATATCAAGAAAACCCACATAAAACCAGGCCTACTTTACAGAAACAACCACTTCCTCTCTCCTTTCACCAGACTTACTCTCACCACAACCTATCTACTTCCCTCAATACTGTATGGCGCTCCTCTGCTCACTAATTTATCTTCCACACTCACCTCCAAATTGGAAGTATGTTATAATAAAATAGCCAGATTCGCCACAAATGCCAAATCCTCCTCTCATCACTGCACCTCCCTACACTCACTAAATTGGCTTGAACTCCTCAATCTACTTGACCTTCACCAAATCATCACAGCCCAAAATGTATTGTTCCAACCTACTAACTGCCCTGCTCTATCCAATATTCTGCAACCTTATAACCACCTCAGATCCCTTAGATCTACCCACCAAAACTTGATCACTGTCCAAAAATCCAAGCGCCCAGCTGGTCAGCTTCTGCTATCTTTTTCCCTAGCTAAAAAATGGAATGCTCTGCCCTCCACACCGAAGACCTGTGACAACCTTAATAACTTCAAAACTCAACTTCATTCTTACCTCTATCTAAACAGGAAATGCAACTGTACTCTTCCACCCATTCCTCTCAAGCTCTCCTCCCCTTTACACCAGGCTAACCTTCTTACCTTCCTAACCTCACTTTAAATTGTTGATTATATATGTAACCAAATAGCAAAATCTAGCCACGATACTATATGCCTATTTTTTTACTGCTGAACTAAACTGTATATATATTTTTTTCTCTCCTTTGAATGCTACCTGTTGTTTGCAATCATATAATTAAACTTTGTATTGAGAAGCTTTTCTCCCCGAGCCTCCACTGAAGGCAGGCTCCCTAAGCCCAGTGGAACTAAACTGTACATTTTTTTTCTCTTTTTCTCTTTTGAATGCTACCTGTTGTTTGTAATCCTAACTTTCTTTGTAATTAATCATGTAATTAAACTTTGTATTGTGGAGCTTTTCTCCCCGGGTATCCACTGAAAATGGGCTCCCCAAGCCCAGTGGACCTCCCCGGTCATCAAACTGGAATAAATAAATAAATAAATAAATAAATAAATAAATAAATAAATAAATAAATAAGTGCCACATCTCCTTACCCTTTTCCTAACTTGAGCACCACCCTCAGTGTTCATTCGTGGTCCAACTAAATTTCTGCAGAGATTTTCCCTTTCTCAACAGGATGGTTTAGTGACCAAGATCTGTATTCAACCCCAGTTATCTGGTGTTCATTTCTTACCTATCAGGACTGCATTGCATTTTGCTCACATGTTCCACCTGCGTCTCTCTGGACATTATCTAGATAGTCTGATTTCCTCTGTCTTCCACCTATGCAAACTTATTGGTTAAATGGTTACTCTAAATGTTCCCTACATATTACATTTTTCTTGACCCTTGGTTTCAGCACATCACTGAAAATGACCCAAGAGAACACAAGTTTACTAGCTTTGTTAACAAATACATAAATAAATAAGCTAAATTAAACATTATCATATCTTCCTAACTCATTACAGCCAAGTGATGCCTTAATGTGTTTCTGCAGTTACATCTTACTGATGCTTCTAGGTGTCAAATATTGCTCATTCAAATTTGCAGTAATAATTCAAAAACCACACTGTGTGTGTATGTGTGTGTGTGTGTGTGTGTGTGTGTGTGTGTCTGGGTGTGTGTGTCTTTCGACTTTTCCCGGTTAGGGGTCACCACAGCTGAACTCCGGTCTGCTAATGATTGGTAGTTGATTTTTACGTGCCGAATTACCAGCCCTGATGCACAATCTTCAATGAAGGTACGCCCATTCACGCATGTCTCCACACAGAAGACACTCTAGCTGAGAATCGAAATGGACAGCGTCTTACTGTGAGGCGACAACACTACCGCAGCACCACCACCGCGGGTATTCAATTCAAAACACACTAATACAGAATATTAAAAGCTTTATTTTTGAAGTTTGCACAGTGGTAAACAGAATGCTTTAGAGACCTAAACCTTGTCATCACAATAAACAGACATTCTGACAATGCTACTACAGCACCACCACTGCCGATATTCAATTAAAAAAACACACTAATACAGAATATTAAAAGCTTTATTTTTGAAGTTTGCACAGTGGTAAACAGAATGCTCTAGTGACCTAAACCTTGTCATCACAATAAACAGGACATGCTGGAGGGATAGATTCCTGTCCCAGAGACTTCCCATACTCTGGAACAGGCTACCCATCTATGTCAAGCAAAGTTCATTAGTACTCTTCAAGAAAAATCTTGATGAGTGGATGGGAAATAGGAAATACACCCCAGAGATCACTTCTGTGTCTCTGCTCAACAGTGGCACAGGAAAATAACTTTCTTGGGTAGCGTAAGCCAGAGAACCTTGTTGGCTAGGCTTATGTAGGCCCTTGGGCTGATAGCCTAGTACCTACCTATGAACCTATGAACCATCTAGTGCATTAATTTGTGTTCTATAATATTTATTTATATTGTCATAAATGTCACATTTTTCTAAATACCTTGGCAACCAAATAGCACAAACAGAACTGCTTACTCTCATATGAAAGCTGTCAGCTTGATGGAGAAAATGCTGCTGACAGTAATTGTGTAACATGAATGGTTGCTGAGATATTATTAAGTTGTTTACAAAATATTACAAACTTAAAAGTTACTGTGTTTACTGTAACTTATAAAATACAGTTTAAGACCTAGAACTTAAAGAAAACTAACACTTAAAAATAGTTTGTACTGAAGAGTTTGCTATTAACACTGCTTTAGTAACCCGTATGGTTCCAGCGATATAGGCATTTGTTTGAAATGTGAGGGTATAATTTGATTTTTGGAAGTTGCAGTGCAAATTTCCAGAGCTTCATTGGAGTGTGAGGTAAAAATATGCTGAATAAGTGATAGTGTCCTCTTCTCTCCTTTTCTTCTCCATCGTTTTTTTTTTGTCATTTGCAAAGTAATAATTCTAGCTGTCGTTTCACCTTATAATATCCCATGGAGCCCTGCATATCAGAAGGACTAGTTCATTCAGAGAGTTAAAGTACTTCTGAGGAGACCTACTGTTAAAATTTGCCCCAGATTAATGTTTTCAGTGAAATTTCTGCCCGAAATTATTGCCCCACTTATGATGTTGATAGGTTTTCCTAAAGTCCTTCCACTCTCTCATGAAACACCTGTACCCGAAAAGATGCCTAGACCAGTGAAACACAGCATGCTTGCATTTTGGGCAACCTTTCCACAGGGCCAGTTTACCTCTCTGTTCCATGGTTAGGTGTATCACAGGAAGTGTGCTTGATTTTAATGGGCAGTTACATGATGACCCTGACATTCACCATACAGCATGCACTAAATCTTAAAAAGAGAGAAATATCTGTTTTTTTAACCTCATGTTTCTTGCAGTGAAAAAGTCTTTCATCCCATATTATCATTTGTCATTATCATTTGTTGCTATGATTTGACAGATACTTTGGTTTAACACTTCTGATTCAATGCATCACTGCCAGGTAGATGCACTCAAATAAGCAGCAAAAGGTTTTCTATTAATACAGAACAAAGGTAGTCTTTAAAGAAACAACAGGGAAAAGTAGCAAATGGTAAAGTATAAATAACCACTGGCCAACAATGGTGTTACTGGTGTGCCTTTGTAGTGTCCCATGCACTTAGAAACAAATCGTAGTGATACTGGGGAAACATTTTAACACTGGCCAATGACATTTAAACACAAATGTTTAACACTGGCCAATGAAATTTAAAGACTACAACTTGACAACACGTCTTGTCCTATTCACCAAGCAGCAGTCCAGTTAATTATTGTACAACTTACTGATAGGTGGGTAATCACTTTCATCTCATCAAGTGTTACATCTATGCAGTGTCAAGGACACCCACTCATAGATGAAAGGTGGTTGTCCCATATATAGGGCTGGGACTGTTTCTCTCTCTTTGTGATTGCATGCTGTAAGTTGGTATATATAAGTAGCAGGGGTATAGGAGATCCAATCCCCCACTTGAGATTTGTAGGGACCTTGCCCCTCTTTTTTTCCTCTTCTTTCTTGTGTTAACTAAAAGAATAGTTATTGAGGAGGTAGTCCCTTGACAAGCTGGCTTTCAGTCACTTTGACAAATTTCAGCATTTTTGATAGCTGAAACCATATGAGCTGCATCTCAATGAATTTGCTGTAGAAAAATAGTGGGCAAGACCCTTACATCCTCATCACATCCACATCTCAGTAGTGATTTATCACTCCCTACTATGTGAAATGCAAGGCCATCTCAAACTTGTTTACATCTTGGATGTGAACATACAGTCAGCTATCCTAAACACAGCCAGGAGAAATCTGAATAATTTAAGTGAGTCACACAGTAAAATAACAAAATCATAAATTTTTAATTATGCTAATAAAACTCAATATTATCAGTCTTGGAGAAGACTATAACATAGGAATGTATTTTTTTAACTTTTCTGATGCAAATTTTCTATTTAAGTAGCAAAAATAAGCTTATCTTAGTAGCTGAATTCATATACTTGAACTCTTGCAAAGAAATCTACATATATAGGGCAGCAACCCTTATCAAAAGCAAAACTTCAACTTGAGTCAAAAGAAAAAGGCTTTACTTCTCCTTGTATGATAAGCTCACCTTGAGAGCAAGCTGAAAGAGGGTCTTTTGGAATCTGGCTCCCACAAGAAAGTCTGTTTATAGACAGACCTTACACAGAAGTACTTACACTGAGAGCAGGTCTTTTGGAAACTGACTCCCCCATTTAAGCCTGTTTATAAACAAGCCTTACACTAAATTAAATTACTTACACTGATTGAAACAATACTAATTTCATGAACTTAATCATACTTTGACTTAGAAATGGGGTCCATTCCCATCATTATATTAGAAACCCAAAAGACTTGGAGAAATTAAAAAAGA
>NC_056739.1:775505998-775518498 GCF_019279795.1 Protopterus annectens | reverse complement strand
TCTTCCATATAGTAAGAATCTTTGAAGGTTAAATGAGAAACCCTTATAAACTGTCCCCTAGGAATATTGCGTTTCATGAATGGGGGGATGGTGACTTCTAAAATGTAGCTAATTGTTAGAAGACATGTTTTTTTCTGTGTATTTTACTCTCAAAAACTCTGTCTTTAATGTTACAGATTAAACATCTACAAAATTAACAGTTGTACCAAAATCACCTATTACAAACCAAGAAATCTATATCACTAAATCATCTACCAGCTTTTTATCATCATTAATGGAGCCTTTTATAATAAAAACAAATTATCCACAAATCTTTTATATAAAGCTATATTAAAAAAAAAAGAAGTATTAGTTAATATTTCATTCTCCCACCGGCTCAAAACTAGGTTGGTAAAAGCAGGTACCGTAGACCCCATAGCTATATATTTATCATACTTCTTACCAAAAACAAAAAAATTGTTTTCCAAAATAATCTCCATTAATACACAAAATAAGTAAATGCTCTGGTTATTTAATTCAGTGTTTTAGTTAAATATAAATGGAAAAATTCCAATCCAACATCATTGTATGAGGAACAGGCAAACATATAAGGAAAATCTGGACATTCTGCAAAAATCAGGACAGTTGAGAGCATACCTCTCAACTTCTTAGTGCAAGAAATCCGGACAAAGCCTGACAAAATGGGTGGAGAAAGGCCCCAAAATAAGGACATATTTTAAATATTGTTCTTATAAACTTAGAAAGTTGCTAGAATAATAGGGTTTGTTTTAACATAGATTTTCTGAAGGATTTGAAGTCTGAAACTCAAATGTGTGTCATTATTTAGTGACTCCAATCCTCAGAACATCCAAGTGATTTGCCAGAAAACTACAAATTTTATGAAGAACAGACCAAAATAAGAGTCAAAAATCCTGACATTCTACGAAAAACTTGACAGTTGAGAGGTATGTCCCTTGGTGGTCCACCACTATAAAGAAGAATATAACAAAATAAAAAATCATTACAGTTCCATAACAAATCCACCACATTGTAGCTGTAACAAGAACAAGGCAAAGGGGCAGCTGCACCACATGGAAGCTGTTAGGGGGTGTGATTGGCAATGTCAATGCAGTAGAAGTATCGGTACATTACCAGCATTCTTTCAATATCAGAGTATTTTTTTTGCTCTTCAACTTGAGTTTGAAGGGGTGCCAGTCTGGTGCTCACCAGAGTGCCAGTTTACCTAGCTTCCGTTTTGACCTACATTCCCATATTAGAGACTTAATCAAAAAGATTAGCATGAATTAAAAAGAACTGTAAGAAAAACCAAAACATAATGTAAACTGAAAGTGTCATCAGAAGCCAAAGGTAGCTACAAATCCTTCTTTGGTTTCCATTTGAACACCTTAACAATGTGTGTGACTAATCCAAAATAGCATTAACCATTCTGACCTTAAAGAAATGGCTAACATATACAGGAATGTTTAGGAGTAATTTTACATTTTACTCTAGAAACAGACATTAAATTATACAAATACCCGAGTTCCCCCTAAAATCACAGTGGAAGACGCCCTGTAAGTACTCTCAAAAAGTGTAAACACCACATCCATGAACCCAGACAATTTACCTAGATCCATAATTAACAGATTCAGGTACTCCCTCAATGGCCCACTCCTGCACTTGTTTTAATTATGTTCCTGATGTTTGGAAAACAGCTGTAGTGGTGCCCCTTACCACTGATCCCAAGAAGTACAAGCACATCAGCTTAACTAGCCTAATTTGCAAGGCCATGGGATGCATCATATGTGATCTATTAAACAACTATATTAAAAATCTCATACAACTGGATCCACAGCAGGTGATTTTTCTCATGGGCAGATCATGTCTACTCACCTTTGTAAACTTCTTTGAGAAGGTTTCAGAGGTAGCGAACAGTGGCCATTCAGTCTACACAGAATATCTGTATCTGACCAAGCCTTCAATGGTGTAGCTAGTGCTGACACTGCTAACAAGCTAAAATTCCTAAAGGTTTACATTGTAAGATGGATTGCAAAGCTGGCTGAAGCACAGAACTCATACAATTAAGGTGGTTCATACCACTTTAAAAAAAGGGAGAGTACAACTAGGCTCAGTACCTGGACCCCATTCTTTTCAGTGTATATGGCTGGCTAGAACTCCTTAATCAGCTACGATTTAACCAACTTACAATAGCTCATAAAACTCTATACCAACCCAGCAACACTCCAATTCTCTTTACCCTCATTACGCTATATAATAACCTCAAGAATTTACGCTCCTCTAACAAAATGTTGATTAATACTACCTTATCAAAAAACTTACAGGTGACTCCTTATTCTCTAACTACGTTGGTAAAGTATGGAATCAACTACCACATGATCTTACATCTCAGACTTCTCTCCCACTCTTTAAAACTAATCTAAAACTTTTTCTCAGTAACCACTGGTTATGCTCTTGTACCAACCCTGACTAACTGTTATCCTTAACTAACTGTTCCACTCCAAAACCACTATATTCCTACCAATAAACCCTCTATATACTACACTCTATATATTAACCTATATTTACTTAAATACTAATGTCTCTGAGTCTCGACTACTATTTTCCTTATTTGTCTATTTAAGTCAATTTTTCTATTTTTTATGTAATATTTAAGTCAATTCTTTTCTTCTATTTTTTATGTAAACTTTTTTTTACTCAATTTTGTATTACTGCCTTTTGATGCCTTTTGTAATCATTTATGTTACATTTTAAATTTTTGTAAGTTTTTTTTCTCTGGAGCTTTTCTCCCCGGGTCTCTACTGAAAATGGACATGTATCCAGTTGGACTAGCCCGGTCAACAAATGTAAAATAAATAAAATAAAATAAATATACTTTTCTGACCTGTGTATCACAAACCCTGACTTTTATCTAACAAAATTTGCCAGTAACAGTAGGTTTGTGATTGTCCATTCCCCACTGCTACAGAAGCACTTCAGAACTACACCTTACAAACCAATGGTGTACAAAGAAAGTGCTCATATAAAATGCAAAAAAAGCATCAGCATTTTTTTTTTCTTAGTGAAACCCCCATCATTTACTACTTACAGCTTAGACAGTACCCCTTTTCCACACAGGGCCTATATAAGCCTAGCCAAAAGAGGTTCCCTGGCTTTCGCCACCCAAGAAAATTATTTTCCTGTGCCCCTGTCGAGCAGAGCCACAGAAGTGATCCCTGGGGTGAATTTCTTGTTTCCCATCCAATTGTCAAGATTTCTCTTATAGAGAGCTAATGAGGAACTTTGCTTGACATGAATGGGTAGTCTGTTCCAGACCATGGGAAGTCTCTGGGACAGGAATCTACCCCTCCAGCATATCCTGTTTATCATGGTAACAAGGTTTAGGTCCCTGGAGAGTATGGCCCAGAGAGATTGGGATTTATTTAAGTGTAGCATGTCCATTAGATCTGGGTTAGACATGGTTTTGTATGTTAGGCAGAGGTCGCCTCTGAGTAAGCGATATGCGACTGAGTAGAGATGGAGTTTTTTAGACGGTCTGCATGTGGCATTTGTTTGAGGCTGGTAATCCTCTTAGTGAGGCTTCTTCTGTGGCCTTTCTAGTTGTTGTAGGTGTCTTGCATGGTACATGCCAAATGGGGCATTGTACTCTATAATGGATCTGATGAGGAAGGAGTAGAGAGGAACAATTACCTCTCTTTTTCTGGAGGAGAACCCCTTTGTGATGAGATGTGCCATGTAGAAGGATTTCCTGACTACTGTGGTGATGTGATTATCAGAGGAGAGACTACTGTCCATCTATGTCCCAAGGTCTCTTATCCCACTTTCAGTATTTGGTAGGCTACCGCCTATATGGTAGTTGATGGGTATGGTATTTTTCCCCGAGGGGAATGACAATGCATTTCTTGGCATTGAACTTTAGGCCATGACTTTGACACCAAGCATCAGTCTCAGTGAGGCCTCTTTGTAGAATGTCCACATCCTTGGGTGAATCTATTATGACTCCTAGTTTGCAGTCATCTGTGAACTTTGTTAGCCAGAGACCAGCTGTATTATCCTGGACTTCTGAGAAGTAGATACCAAACTTGAGAGGACCCAGGACTGAACCCTGTGGTACTTCACTTGTCACTGGTCTGAAGTTGGATTTGGAGTCGGCTACTTTCACTGTGTGAGTTCTGTCAATAAGCCAGTTGGCCACCCATCTTAACACATAGGAATTTATGCCCAGTCCAGCAAGTTTATCTATAATACCAGAGTGGGGGGATGATGTCAAAAGCCTTGGTGAGGTCAAGATAGGCTGTGTGTACCACCTTACCCTTGTCTACAGCTCTGGTGACTGCTTCAAAGAAGTCAATCAGGTTTAGGAGGCATGATCGACCTTTTACATACCCAAACTGAGTGGGTTCCAGAGTTTGGAGGTTACCTATGTCTTTGTTTATAGACTCCAGGATGATGCATTCCATGGCCTTGCAGACCAGGCTCGTCAGACTAATGGGGCAGTAGTTCTCAGGATCAGTGATGGCATCCCCTTTGTGGCGTGGGATAACCATTGCTGTGCACCACTCCATAAGCACAAAGCCTGAAGTGAGGCTATGGTAGAACATGGTACTTAGGTGGGGTGCCAGTTCATTCTGTAGTTTGTGCAGAATGCAGCCTGGGATATTGTCTGGTCCCATGGATGCTGTGTTCTTGGCTTTGTAGAGTGCGGTCTTTACTTGTGCATCTGTGATTACAGGGGCTTTACAATCTTCCAGTATGGAGATGGGCCCTTTGGGGGTGAGGGGGTAAAGTTTGCACTGAACCTGTCTGCCAGGATGTTGGCAATATCAGTTGGTTCAGTAAATCTAGTGCCATTGTGCTGTAGCTCAGAGCAGATTTGAGTGTTGCCATTGAGATTCTTGACATAGCTGTAGAATGCTTTGTGGTTGTCTCTAGAATCCATGGCGATTTTATTTTCGCAGCTAGCTTTGGAGGATTTTATGAGGGATCTCAGCTTCTTACTGAGGCTGACCAGGGAGTTCCTGCAATCATGGGATTTTACTCTTTTTTGCAACAGTTTCTTCCATCTGTTGTAGAGTTTGTTTTTGGCAGGGGACCACAATATTGACTTCCTGTTTTTGGAGGACAGCATCTTGGTTCTTTTGGTGATAGCATGGTCCATGCACTTGTGTATGTGCTTATTCAATGCATTTGTATATGATTCAGCAGTTGTGCCTCTATTTTACGTCTGTATGGGTGTCATGAAGTTAGCCATTTCTGTCTTAAGAAGCATGAAGTTGGCTTTGAAGAAGTTTTTTACAGTGGTTTCCTTAATGGGGGTGGGGCGGGATATGGATGTCTAGGGTGATTAGCTTGTGGTCGGATTTGAGCAGCGAAGAGTTGACCTCTGGAATAGAGCATCTGCTACCCGTATTGGTAATGACAAGGTCCAGGATGTTGCTGCCCCTGGTGGGGGTATGGACAAGCTGATCCAGGGCGTTGGAATTGATTAATTCCAGAAAATATTGAGCAAATGAGTTAGTACATGAGTAGTTTTCCCAACTGATGGTACGGTAGTTGAAATCTCCCAAGATTAGGGTATTGGGCTGTACCTTAATATTAACCAGTATATCGAGAAACATGGAGGGGGCATCCTGGGTCATGGTGGGGGATCTGTAACAAGCTACAACCTGAACTGCAGTCTTGCCCAGTGTTAATTGTACTTGGATAATTTCGGATGCATTATGTTGAGCAACACGCCTGGAGGTGAGCAAATCCTTTATGAATATGGACAGGCCTCCTCCTTTAGAGTTGCAGTCCAGGTTAGGTGGCCGAAAGGTGCGGTAAGAATTGTAGCCTGGTAATGCAGGTGTACTCTCTGGAGCCTTAAACCAGGTCCCTGTCACTGTGCATATGTCAATGGTCTCCATCTTAAGGAGGGCCTCAAGTGAATGCATTTTGAGGTTTAGACTTCTAGATTTGAGTAGCATTACCCTTAGATTTCACTTGTTTGTATCTACTATGGTGGTGCATTTGACGTTGGAGCCTTGCCTAAAAAAGGCACTATAGGGGCGGCAAGAACCTTAGCCAGTATCCATAATCCCAGAGGCGACAGGTGCAGGCCATCTCTGGCAATGCATCGAAGCCTGTCGATCATGTCGTCCCAGGCAGACAGATACTGGATCCCCTTAGAATGACACCAGAAGCTTAACCAATTGTTGAAGTCAGTCATTTTGTCCTTGTACTGTGGTATCATTCTGGGCAATGGCAGGATGCTACTCAGGGCTAGTGTCATACCTGCCTGGGCCACATGGTCAGAGAGCTCCTCCATGTCTCTTTTCATGTAGTCCAGGGAGGTACATCTCAGGTCATTCACTCCAACATGGACAATGACAGAGTCACATTTGTACTTGTTGTGGAGTGACCTGGGTGCATGCATTACATGGTAGATCCTGGCACGCGACAGGCAGCTGGCAGTAACATTCTCCTTGTTTAGCCTGGTGAGAGGGACATCAGTGTGCCTGACTATAAAGTCACCTATGACTAGTGTGTTGGGTACGTTGTTTTGCCTTATGGGCTGAGGTTGAGTGGCACACCGAGTCTGTGGGCTATGTGTCATTTGGGTAGTGTAGGAGGGTGGTGGTTGCTTGTGTTTCAGATTTGGAGGTCTCTGTTGTTTGGGCAGATTTTTATTGAGAGCCCCTGCGAATGTAGATATGCGTTTTGTGTTACTGTGTGTGGGTTGGGTGGTGCAGATTTTGATGGACTATGTGTTGAATGCGGTGTGGTGTTTACCTTCTCCTCTTGACTGTCTAGTCCAGTGTTGGCTGGGGAGAGGTTGGCTTCCAGTTTGGCTATATAAGTGCATCTCTTACAGGTTGTAGTGTTTGGTGTTAGGAGGAGAGGGTTGTCAGTGTACATGAGGCAATTGCTACACTGCCCCAAGATGCCCAGATTCATCAGGTGGACAGGAGAAAACACCGGAAGCTGACCCTTAGACATGCCTGGCTAGTGCTTATTAATTTAAGTACTAAAAACTGTTTTCCTCTTGATAAGTGAGGAAAGTTGAGTGCTGCAGTAATTTGTAGAATATTTAGTGCTTGCAATGTGTTTTGGACAAGTGCTGAGCACAAAGAAACAGTTTTGAGTGCTAAAACTAAAAAACTGGCTAGTTCTAAGGGAAAATCTGAAGAGCAGGCTTTCTGGCACCGGGAATAATTTAACCGTAGTTAAGCGGTGCTGCGCTGAGTGCAAAACCACGCAAACACAGGTTTTTAAACAGAAAGATGAAATTGATAGAAATAGCCCAAAATGGCCAATAAAACTACAGATTCTGAGCTGAAACCACTCCTCCAGCGACAGACAGGCTGCTCAAAGCTCACCACTCTCACTGATGAACACAGAAGATTCTCTCTATCTTAGTAAGGTCTGGGCAACACAGAAACTACAAAACAGCCCAGAATTCAGCAAACTCTGAAAAACGGACTCTACTGGTTATAGAAAGGTGGGAAACGAGTAGAGAGATAGGATTGTTTTCTTTTTTTGTTTTTTTTTTTTTTTTTTGAAAATTAGAACAGATACAGTAATACAAAGACTTTTGAGGCAGTAAAAAGTTTTGCGCACTTGAGTGTGTAGCCCTCATCAATTAAACAGTTGAAAAACACTTAAAAACAATCAAAGTGCAAACAGTATCAGAATTAAAAAACAGTTAAAAATAAGCAAAGTTAATAAAAAAATGTTCGGAATAGTGCGATTAGTGAAAATAAGCAGTAAAAAGGAAAATCAAGGTACTTAATCCACTCAAAGTCTCTCTTTTCTCCTTCTGCTTCTGTAGAACTCTGCAGGACACCCAGGCAAGCTCTTGCTGAGGTAATACAAGCGCAAAAAAACTGCGCAAACATGGGTTTTTAAACAGAAAGATGAAAGAGATTAGAAATAGCCCCAAACGGCCAATAAAACTACAGATTCTGAGCTGAAACCACTCCTCCAGCGACAGATAGGCTGCTCAAAGTTCACCACTCTCACTGATGAACCGAGAAGCTTCCTTCTATCCTAGCAAGGTCTGGGCAACACAGAAACTACAAAACAGCCCAGAATTCAGCAAAATTTGAAAACCAGACTCTACTGGTTATAGAAAGGTGGGAAATGAGTAGAGAGATATGATTTTTTTTTCTTTTTTTTCGAAAATTAGAACAGATACAGTAATACTAACACTTTTCTTTTGATACTATGATCCAGAATTTTGCATAGCTATGGTAAGTAGACATAAAGTAGAAGAAAGACATCTGGAGACAGCACAAAAAGGATACAGTAATGGATGAGAATAGTACAAAATATAAATGTTGACATCTACTCACAGAATAACATGTATGATGCAGCAGAAACACAGTTAAACTGCTCTAATAACACATATACAGTTAAAGCACACTATTAACTTTAATCCTAGCACAAACAGTAACTGGTTTAGTGAAGTGCAAATCGTCAGCTGTAGTTACATGGGCACAAATACATAATATAAAAAAGTTGTGATATTTATAATGACAGACCAGTCTCATATTTAACTTTGATTTATTTAAAAATAAAACAGAAAGAAAACAGTATACTTGGTAGGGAGGGAGATGGGCTGCAACAGAAATAAAATCCTTCTAGTCTGTCTTGGTCCCTTGAGCCCTGTTCTAGTTCCACCAGCATATTTGTTCAGCTACAGACTCTCTCCAGGTACCCCTTTGTTCTTTCTGAGGATAAATATCTCTGGGTGTCCCTTTGTACAGTGTTAGACTGACTCTCACTGGGTATCCCTTTATTCAGTCTCAAGTTGACTCTCTTTGGGTGACCCTTTGTTCAGTCTCCAGGTGTCCTTTTATTCAGTCTCAGGCCAACCATCTGCATGCGTCCCTTTGTACAGTCTCAGGCTGACTCTCTCTGGGTGTTCCTTTGTTTAGTCTCAGACTGCCTGTCTGTTGGTGTCCCGTTGTTTTGTTCAGTCTCCGGCTAACTCTCTCCAGGTGTCATTTTGTTCAATCTCAGACTGACAGTCTCCATGTGCCCCTCTGGTTCATTTTCAGGCCGACTTTCTTTGTGTATGCCTTTGTTCAGTCTCAAGCTGACATTCTCCATGTATCCCTTTGCTCAGTTTCAGATCGATTCTCTCCAGGTGTCCGTTTATTCAGTCTCAGGCTGACACTCTCCATGTGTCCCTCTGTTTGTTGTCAGGCTGAGTCTCTCTGTGAGTCCTTCTGTGCATCCACCATGAGAGATTCTTTCTTTCTTTATAGGTAGACTGAAAGGAGTGTCACTCCTCTTTCTTCAGTCAGGACATCAACTTCACCTCCATTTTGGATATTTATCATATGACTTATTTTGGCTCTGCCTCCACTGGGAATTGATATCTATAACATAGTAAAACAGTACAGTTTAAGACAGTGTACTTACCCATTCAAAAATGCCAGGAATGGGTGAAGCTTTAAGGAGGGACACTAGGCTATATGCCAAGAACTAATTTAATTAGTACAAACTGTTAGAAGAAAAATAGTATATCACAATCCCCAAGTGTAAATTCAAAGTCAGACATGGAAAATAAATCTTTCTTGCGCAAAAACTATGCCCTGAACTCCAGAGATATTTATTTCTTTGGCCTTTGTCGACTGGGTTAGACCCATTAGGCTAGTAGCCTCTTTTCAGGGGAAACTCAAGGTAGTACTTATACTACTAGGGGAAGTTTGGCTAGAACACTGTGGGGGGGATCCCCCTACTCTATTCTATATGTACCGTAGGATCTTTTACAACCACCTGAGCCACCACCAACTCAAGCAGATGGGACCTGAGTTTAATGCATCATGTGAATTATGACACGCTCAGGAGTGCAGCACCCCCTAATGCCTGCACTGCAGTGTCAGCAATTTGAAAAAATAGTCCATTCACCCTGAGTGGAGATGTAACCCACAGCCTTCTGATCTGTGAGTCCCAAAGGTGAATGTGTTCCCTGCTAAGGCACTTAGATCCTTTTAACGACCTTTTACAGAGCATAGGCACCTAGACAGTAGTACAGCATGGGTGTTATATGCATGTTGTTTTGCAGTGTTATGACTATGCTGCTTTGCATACCTGACAGAAAGTCAAAGCATTGTACATTAGACAGTACTTACTTGTGCTATTGACCTTACTTGAGTTAGGAAGCTCTGCTCACTTGCTAAAAATTCTGTTGTACTGGTTTTGCCAAAAAGCAAGACATATATTTATGTAGCAGTGCTAACTGTCTTATTGGATTTAGATCAGGTGATAGTCAAGTGTTTACACATAGTTTTTTAGGAAAGTGTAATTATTAAATTCTTCCCTAATCCCTTTCTGTTATTTCTACTTTCTATGACATTTTATAATGCAAAGTAGATAGCTAATAGGTAGTTCAAATGATTTGTATTAAAAGTAGGGGAACATTCCTACCAAAGGTCTCTTTGGTGGGTGTTCATCAGTTTGAGTGCAGTAATTTTTGTTTCCTCTTACTGTAGTCTTGTCTCTGTAGCAGCACTGTTAGAATAAAGCTTGGACTTGTACAAATACTTACATGTCTTGGTATCTAGTGACGGCTGTGACATTCCCACTCTGGGCCAGTAATCAAGGAGCATGAATCCTCACCACTGATACTGGGGAGGGATGTGCACTTAGAAAACCTCTGTGCATCAAGCACAATTTCCTTTAACAGCACACAGGAGAACATACTCAGCACGTGAACTGGATTTCTGTATATCTGTCCCCCTCCAAGTCCCGAGTAAGACTCCCTACTGATACAGCTGTAGGGTTAGGTCCTCAGCAGAGTGTCCAAGCCACGTCCTCCAGCAGCCTCTCTGTAAACCCAGTGCTTTGTGTCACACACCTGGGAAAGACTGGCACAGATTTACCTGCTGTGCCCTCTTCTGCCCAGAGTATAAGGTAGTTATCACTGCCATCAGACACTCCACATTCAGCTACTCTAAGGCCCTTCACAGAGAGTGTCCAATTTTACTGTGTAATATTAATACTAATACTACAATTAATACAAGATGGCTTGCAAAATTACCTCATCTGTTCACCTGAATATAGGTTTTCACAATATTCCCCTATGAAGCTGAGACAGGAATGTAGCATAGATGGCTACAATACACATCTAATTGTTTATGGCAGTGCCTGAGGCTTCCTCTCCTCTTACTGAGCTAATGAACAAAGACTTCTTCTAGACCCACCATCCCTGGCACTATTCAGCATGGTGTGTGCCGTTTTAATGCTTTTAACAGTTATTTACATTTCCCTTATTTTTCTTAAAGTAAGCTAGCTGGGTAACCTTTGCTGTCCCAGTGTCCCTTATTAAAACATATACATTTAACCCAGTTACAGTAATACATGTACATTGCTTTTCATTCCAGCAGAGTGCACTGTTGATACATTTGAACACAAGCAAGACTTACAAATACATTTTCAGCACAAGCATCTGTACAAATCAGTTTGATATGCAAATATAATTATTTACAAAATTCCAGCTAGCTGTTTTGGCACAAGTCATACATCTACTGCCCTACTCCTGGCATGGCTGGCAGTACCTCCTATCATCACAGTGGCGTAGAGGGCAAACAGTCTGCTTAGGTTCTGGGCATGGTGATAACCCAATGCAGTTACTTATCTGTTACTTCAGGAAGGCTATAGAGCTCAAGCTTTCAGCATTTTCTGGTATGGCAGAAAATCTTAAATTGTCACTCCTAAATCTGTCTTCTAATGGTGCCAACTTTTTTTTTTCATTTCCTCCTGCAAAACATCATACTGAAATTATTTTCTCTTAGCTCTGTTTCTGATTTCTGCACTGCTATCTGTTCATACAGAGGGAAAATTGGAACTAACACTGTTAGTTAAGACCACTGCTTTCAAACAGTACTAAAAGTCCCACCTTCAAAAAACATTGTCCTGTCACAAGCGCAACCTGATGCAAATCCTGTCAGCTGATGCATATTTCTTAACCTTTTCTTAAGAAATTTCACTTCTCTGGTACATTTATACTTCACCCATGATATATCTCAGTTTATATCCACTCCAATTAAACAACTGCTTACTTCTGTTCCAACATTGGTGCTAAGTAAGCACATCAGCACTATTTCTTCAATATTCTTTCTTCTACTGCTTACTGTACAATCCTAATACTGCATCACTTCTGTTCTGTTTGCATGTGTGCCTCTTAGTTAACTCCATAAATTTTCCTTACTAATATTAAATTAATAATGCATCTTCTTTTCCTGCTTAGGGGTCACCACAGCAGATCACCTGTCTGCTCATAATTGGTAGAAGAATTTTTTACGGTGTTAAGTTGCCAGTCCGGCACCCAACCTTCCACAGAAGGCACACACTCACACCTAGGACCAATTTAGAGTGTCCAGTCTACCTACAGTATGTCACTGGAACCAGAGCACCTGGAGGAAACCCACACAACCACAGGAAGGACATGCAGACTCCACACAGAAGGCACCCCAGCTAAGGATTAAACCAGAGAAACTCTTGCTATGAGGTGA
>NC_056739.1:775418498-775500998 GCF_019279795.1 Protopterus annectens | reverse complement strand
ACTGCCCTTCCTTCTCTTCCTCCTTCCCCAAGGTCTCTCTCAAATTTGCAACCTAGCCGCAAATGGGTTCTGAAAATAATTTAGAGAGGATAAACTTGGCAATGGATAGAAAATCCTCCCTCTTTCAGGGGAATTCCACCACACTTACCAGACCAGACAAAGCTGTATTCTCCAGTGCCCTATCACATGGTAGAAGCAGGGGTCATAGAACCAGTGCCTGCTATACACAAAGGCAAAGGATTTTACACCAGAATCTTTTTGATACCACAAAAAGGCGTACTCCTGGAGACCAGTCCTAGATTTGTCCTTTATAAACACCTTTGTAAAAGATCAGAAATTCAAAATGCTCTCCTTATAGTTGATCCTAGAGTTGCTTCCAGACACTGCTTCATGGTGCTTATCACATTCCTATTGCTCTCGATTTCAGGAAATATTTGATATACTTTGTGTCTAGTTTACATTATCCACTTTCTGCATTACCCTTTGGGCTATCTACTACACCTTGAGTGTTTATAAAACATCTGACCATGTAGTTGCCTGTAGCAGAACCCTTGGCATTCACATTTTTCCTTATTTAGACAACTTTCTGAATTATGCAGATTCTATATCCAGATGCTTGAAGTCCTTAGACAAGGTTGTTTCTCTTCTTTCCCACCTGGGCTTCAACTTGAACCTTTAGAAGTCCTTTCTTACATTCTTATCAATACATTTTTTTTCTGGGCTGTTGGATAGATACATAAAATGATGGTCTTCCTGTCAGAAGACAAAGTTTTGGATTAGCATGTTATTTTCTTAGATTTCTGTCATCTAGATGTGGTCTCATCAAGAAAGTTCCTCAAAATTCTAGCCCTCATGGAATCAAATATCCTCCTAATACCACTGGCCAGACTACACATTAGAAAAATTAATTGGTACTTGAAGAATTGTTGGAACCAGCACCTTCATCCCTTGGATTTTCAGATACCGGTACTGGAATTTGTGAAACAGGAACTGCAACAGTAGAGGGATCAACTGTCTCTGAATTCAGGACTCTCTTTCTTTTTTCAGGTTCTAGTCCAATCTGTCCAGACAAATTCTTCAGATTTTGCATGCAGAGCAGTGCCCACTGGAGTTCAGCTGCAAGGTTTGTGGGGTCCTCAGGACACACCACAGTATATAAACATAAGAGAGATGTTAGCAATAATTCATGCCTTAAATGTTCTTCACCACTTATGCATTCCAGGTCCTCTTCTAGTGGTCACAAATGACACCACTGTGATGTGGTACAAGCACAAGCAGGTGTTACAAGGTCATACCCTCTTTGAAGGTTGGCAATGATGGCCTGGGAGCTACCTTTACAGTATCTGCTGACTCTTCAGGTGGCATACATTCTGTCAGAGCAAAACACAGTGTGGACTGAGCAGATCCTGGACAGACCCTCATGGAGTGGAAGCTCCATGCAGAAGTCTTCCAGGACTTGATCCAGACGTGGGCAACAAATCAAGTAGATCTGTTTATCTCCTTTCAAAACAGACAACTGAAAAACTTCTGTTCAAGATACCATTGCAGCCATCCTTGGAAGACAGATGCTCAATCATTCCTATAGTCAGGAATGTTTGTATGCATTTCCACCCTTTCCAATGATTCTCAAGGTACTTCTAAAGATTCAGAAAGAATTACAAAACAATCATTGTGGTAACTCCCTTTTGGACCAAATACCTCTCTTTTAATGGAATTGACCAAGAGAATTACCACAAGCTTCGGCACAGACTGGATCTGCTCACACAGCATCACAGGTGAATGGTACACCCCAACTTACAGCAATTGCAACTGACAGCCTGGATGATTCTATTTTGACATTTTAGGTACTTGTTCCATCAGGATGTGCAGCAGGTATTTAAAGAGGCAAGAAAACCTGCAACTAGAAAATCTTACAATTAAAATTGGGAGAGGTTTTCTAGGTGGTGTCTAGTGAATAACACAGGTCCTGAATGGCTTCAACCTCTCCAGTTTTGAAATGTTGGCCTATGGATTACCCTCTTTCATCTCTTTTTGTGGTCAAACATTTTACAAAATGTATGTAGCACCTCTTCTAAAGAAAATTCTTCCCCCCTGAGTTCTCAACTTTGTTCTTGAAAGACTGGCCTTACCTCATATGTTCAAAACAGCTACAGTTTGTCTTTGGGGAATAGGAGAAAACCATAGCAGCCAGCAAAAACCCATGCAGATACAGGTTGGACCTGCAGACTCTAAATACAGAAGGCACCCCAATCAATGGCTGTTAGGCTAATTTATGGTTCATTACTTGTAATACAACTTCACCCATTGTCCTGACATCTGCAAGGGAAGTCTGTGAGCTGCAAGCACTCATGGTGGTCCAGCCCTATCAAATTTTTCACAAGGGTGGGGTTGTGTTATGCACTAATCCATCATTCATGGTTAAAGTGATGCGTAAAGTCATGCTTCTTTGTTTCACAGACACAGTAAATAAAGCATGGGATACTGGCACATTTGTCTCACCACTATTCTTAGATCTATCGAAACTTCTGATACTTGAAACTGATATTTGAAACACAACTCCTGCTATTCTTACATAAGCAACCCCCCTAAATAATACTATCTTTACAATTACTTTTCTGAACAACACTACAATTGATGTCATCTCTCACACTAAGCTGTTAGGTGTTACAATTGACAACAATCTCAAGTTTGGTGTACATATCAATAACAGCATAAAAAAGACCAATCAAAAACTGTGCATGCTGTATAGAGTTAAAAAATTCCTCAAAAATTCCACTAAAGAAACTCTTGCCACCACCTATCTTTTACCATCACTTTTATATGCCTCCCCGATCCTAACTAATCTTCGATCTTTAAAAGCAAAACTCAGTTAGTGCTACCATATAATAGGTAAGTTTGCCACGGGTCAGCCCCCTAATACTCACCACTGCTCTTCACTCAAAACCTTACATTGGCATGAACTCCCCCACCTGCTGACTTTTCATCAACTCCCGTTAACACATAGGATACTACATAGCACCTCTTTCACAAGCAACCTCAACTTTACTTCACTATTATACTTCATCTCTTGACTTGCATTCCTCTCATAAGCATCTACTACCCTATCAATAAACCACAAAGATCATCTGAAGTTAGTCTCGTACTGCAGTGCAAAAACCTGGAATACTATTCCTGAATCTATCAGACTTACACCCCATTACTCTTCCTTCAAATCTGAACCGAAAGAACATCTATCCAACAACTGGACCTGCCAATGCCCTCTGCCAACTTAGCTCTCTGTTCTACTTTCATTGCTGGAACATAATACCATCTCCCATGCCCATTCAGTGAGCCCTCATACCTTACCTCTTTTTCTGTCCTTCCATCTGTAAACCATACCTGCTTACTGCTACCTTCTTTTCCATTATTTACATTACTATTTCCCCTTCATGTAACTGGTTTTTACAGATATCATTTTGCTTACTTTTCATTAATGCAAAATCATTTTTTACTTGCTGGCTGTAATGATAGTATCTTAATTTCAATGTAAAATATTAATTTTACTAAAGTGTTTCTGGAGCTTTTCTACCCAATTCTCCACTGAAAATGGGCACATGCCCAGTCGTATTTTCCCAGTAAACAAATGTCAAATAAATAAATACATTAATAAAGTTGTTTCTGAATTTACCTTGAATCAAGCCATCAATCTCCCAGTGTTCTATCCTGATCCAAAAAACAAGGGAGAAAAGGTTTTACATATCTTGGATGCTTACAGGCAGCTCAGGTACTACTATGACAGAACAAAGCCCTTTACGAATGCTGGACAGCTGTTTGTCTCCTATATGGGGGCTAAGAAAGGCCAAATTGTGTCTAAGCAAACTATTGCATGATTATTGTCCTCTGCTACTGATTTCTGTTACTTCCACCATGGTACATCTCATCCAGGCAAGGTTAAGGCTCACTTGACTATGGTATTATCCTCTTATGGCATTCTAGAAAGAGGTGGACTCTAGAAGCATTCTAGAGGCAACAACACAGTCCTCTGTTCATACCTGCACAAAGCACTACAAACTGGATTACACTGGATCAATTGTCAAGGTCTAGAGTAGTCTTTGTTTGAACCATTCTTCAGGGTATCCTGGATCCCTATCCTTCCACCTCCTAGGCAGGGTAAACATTGAGAATCTACCCAAAATGCCACTGAGGCAGTGGGAATAATGAACATAGTAAAGTTGTATAAGTTGTTAGTGTAACAAACAATAGATGTTTGAATTCCTCACTGCCTCAGTAGAATAAATAAATAAATACTATTCACAGTTGTTGGGAACCCAGTGCATATCCTGGAATTCACTTGATTCAAGGCAGAGAAAGTAATTTTTGAATATGGAACCAGCTCATTGCAAGGTACACACAAACACAAACCCACAAACACACACACACACACATACATACACAACACAAGTACACAGACACACACACACAGATGTGCTCCTCACCAGGCTAGACAAGGAGATAGTCACAGTAAGTTGCTTGTCAGGTGCTAGAATCTGCCATATCACTCACGCATTCAAGTCTTACCAACAAGTACAGTTATGACTCTGTCATAGTCCATGTTGGTGTGAATAACTTGAGATGTAGCTCCCTGGACTGTATGCAGAGAGACATGATTGAGCTCGTTGAATATGTGTCCCAAGCAGGTATGTCCCTAGACTTAAGCAGCATCTTACAGTCACCCAGAATGTTGCCTCAATACAAACAGAAAATTATTGACTTTAACAATTAGCTTAGTTTCTGGTGTCATTTCAAGGGGATTCAGTATCTGACAGCCTGATTGAAAGACCACGATGCTTTGCCGGAGATGGATTTCATCTGTCTCCCCTGGGCTTCAGGCTTCTGGCAAAGGATCTTGCCACCCTCATAGTGCCTTTTTTAAGAAAGTCATGAGGACAAAATTAATGTGAAAAATTCTTCTAAACTAAATTTAAAGGTCATGCTGCTAAACACTAGGAGTCTTAACATGAAACTGCACTCACTGCAAGCATTCCTCACCCTGTAAGATGCTGACATTTGTGCAGTCACTGAAACCTGGTTCAAAGTTGCGGAGAGCACACCAACCTTACCAGGTTACTTGTCCTACCATACCTTCAGACCCCAAATGGAGGGATACAAAGCCAAAGGCGGTGAAGTTTCAATATTTATCAAAGATATACACACCTCCAGGCTGGTCAAACAGTAAGATGCACAGGAGACATTCCAGGTGCTGTTAACTGTTGACAAAGCACTTATTCAAATTATAGCTAGCTACAGATCCCCAACCGTGACTCCGGAGGCCCACTCCACCTATCTGGACTTACTTGAATCCATCAAGATCCGACCCTCTACCCTGATCCTGGGCAACTTTAACTACCCGACCATAGAGTGGAAGACCTATTCTAGCTCAAACACGAATGCCCAGAGATTTCTCGACTTCATCAATGCCAATGCATTGGATTAGCTGGTCGACACCCCCACAACAGATGAAAATATCCTGGACCTGGTACTAACCAACATGAATAGCCACTCTAGCACCCCTACAGTGTCATCTCCTTGGTACGATCTGACCATAAATCAATCACTTTCAAATTTACCATCTCCCCTGACCCCCCCCCCCCCCCAATTGGGAAAAAAAAAAAACTTTTCCAAAGCTGACTACATCCTGAGAGCAGATATAAGGAGCTTCACAGCCATCATTACTTCAGTTGGAACAAGCACTAATGTCTAAGCCTACACCAAAAAACTATATGAGCACCTATATAGCTACATGGACTCAGCAATACCTGACAGGACCAAATCATCTTTCTCAAAAAAGAGTAAACCTGACTGATGGACAGCAGCAATAAACAGACTCAATAATAAAAGGAAATAAAATGCTGTCCAGGAACAAGAAGGAGTAGGTGCCAAGTTGGAAGCAATCTCTCCTTTGTCTGAACAAGCAAATAAGGTCACTGGTGAAATCCTCTAAGGCTAACTTTGATACAAAATTGGTCATGTCCACTAAGGACAATCACAAGGCCTTCTTCGCATATGTCCGCAGTCTCAAAGGTAACTCCCAAATCTGCTCTGAATTGGTGGTCAAGAATACTACATACACAAATGCCATAAATATAGCCAACCTGCTGGTAGACAAGTTCAGTGAAAACTTCATCCCCCTGTCCTCCATCTGTAAACCAGGACATCCCCAGCACCTGTTCTCTCCCCACATCACCAGATAGCAGGTCATTAATGCCCTCTCAAAGGCAAAACAAATGCAGCCTGCATGGACCCAACAACATCCCTGGCTGTGTCCTACATGAACTCAGGCAAGAGCTCTCAGCACCACAAGGCACCCTATTCAACAAAAGCCTGTGCACTGGCTTCATCCCTGCAGAATGGAGGAAAGCCACTGTCATCCCTCTACACAAAGGTGGAGTGTCGCTCAATCCAGGTAATTATAGGCCCATCAGCCTAACTAGTCAGATCTGCAAGGCCATAGACCTTATAAACAAGGACGTTGGCCACCTCTATATGATTGATCTCACACAGTTTGGTTTTGTCAAAGGGAGATCATGTCTATTAAACTTGGTCACCTTCTTTGAAACAGTCACCAAAGCCATGGATGAGGGGAAGACAGTGCACACCACCTATCTTGACCTAGTCAAAGCCTTCACCACTATTCCCCACTTGGGCATAATAGATAAACTCTCTCAGCTAGGCATCGACCCATATGTTATCAGATGGGTAGCTAACTGGCTCACTGATAGAACTGACTCAGTCTAAATAGGGGAAGCCACCTCTAGTAGTAGATCCATAACAAGTGGCATACCCCAAAAATCAGTCTTGGGGCCTCTACTGTTTGGGATATACTTTTCTGAGGTGCAAGCAAAAACCAGTGGCTGACCAAGTTTGTAGATAATTGCAAGCTGGGCACTGTCATAAATTCCCCTAGTGATGTGAATATCCTCCAGGAGAGCCTTACCTAAATAATGACTGGTACCAGAAGCATGGCCTCAAACTGAATACAAAGAAATGCTTCATTATCCCCTGGGAAAATGGCATCCTCACTGATTATCACATTAATAACAAAGTACTAAGCATGCAGTCAGTTGTGAGGAACTTGGGCATCCAGGTTGAAAGGAAGACTTTTGACCACCACATTGTCTCCATTGTACGGAAGGCTTTCTACATGGCCTACCTCATAATTAAGGGTATTTCATTCAGGAACAAGAAGGTCATAACATCCCTGCACTTCTCCCTTATCAGACCCATTATCGAGTACAGTGCCCCTTCGGCATATACCTTACCAAGCACATGCAGCAGTTGGAGAGACCACAGAGGTTCCTGACCAGGAAAATCCAGGGTCTCAAACACCTGTCCTATACAGATAGGCTAAAAGCCCTGTCCCTGTACTCAGTCTCATACAGACTGCTTAGAGGTGACCTGTGCCTGGCATAAAAGGCTGTCTCAGACTCAGCCTTAATGGAGTTGCTGCATAAACGTAAGTCAGATATCCATTCACACAACCCACACACAAGGCCTCAACCTGGTCTGTGACATTAACAGAACTTGTTGGTGGGATAGGTTTGTGCCCCGACAACTCCTCCATGTGTGGAATAGACTCCCTCTCTATGTCAACAAGAGTACCTCACTAGGCCTCTTTAAGAGGAACCTGAATGACTGGATGGGAAACAGAAAATATACCCCTGGGATCCCACCTGTGTCCTTAATGGACAGGGAAAACAGGTGCTGACTTTGTGGGAACATGGATGAAATTTTTGGCTAGCCTTATAAGGGCCTCTAGGCCAATAGCCTAGTATTGTCCTGTGACTCTAGAAACACACACACACACACACACACACACACACACACACACACACACACACACACACACACATACACACACAGTCCATCATGACATGCATTTTTACAGGCAGTTTATAGAGTATCATTTAATCAGCTACAGTTTGTTTTTGGTATCTGCAAGAAAACCAACATCATGTAGACACAGTTTGGCAGTACAGACTCCAAACAGAGAAGGCATCCCAACCAAGGACCCAATTGTTGAACCACTGCACCAGTATGCTGCTCCAGAATAGCTAAGGATATCAAAAAAATAAAGTTTGCAGCATCTCAGTGGCTCTGGTTTTATTTTTCTTATTTTCTGTTTGGTATTGGTGGTGTGTGTCAATATCAATAAAATACTGAGGCTGTATTCCATGAGGGAGAAGCTTTAACATGATTTTTCCCACTTACTGTTAGCTTTTTCATTTCTTGACTGCCCAACTGCTGCTGCAAATGTTATACAAGTCTTTATATATTTTTTTTTTTTTTTGCAACAAGCATTTCATTGATTGGGATCAAACTGGTATTCGAAAATTGCTGATACTTAAGACAAAACCATTCACATAAAATAATTTTGATCCAGCATTGTTGGATAATTCATGTACAGCTTTGCTTTGATAGTCACATGGGAGTCTGGTCATTGTCATACATTTCATAGATTAATACTAAATTTACAGCCAGCATGCCTTTGAGAGGCTTAGCTGTAATGCATAGTACAGATTGTCTGATAGCTATCCCATGTAAGGTTATAATTTCCACATAACACAGATACAGATTTATGGCCTTCGGTCTAATCATCAGTTCTAATTTAGAAGGTAAACAGGGTGTTGCTTTGATGTACTATGAGAATATACTAATAGAGGAAATTTAAAGTGTTAACAAAAACAGATGTTGTCTTATAATTCTGGTAAAGTAAGTGCATCTTACATTTACAGGGTCACTGGGGGCAAAATGAAAAAGTATCTCAATGAGTAGGAATACATGGTATTAAATTATACAAACTTAACTTTAACCAGAATGCTGATAGAAAAAAATATTAAAACAGTCACATAAATATTCAGGGATTAATATGCATCTTAAAATCATTTACATTGCCTACTGGACTCTAAAAAGATTACATTATAGATATCTGAATTTGTGGAATGTGTATAGATTTACAACAAATTATACTGATGCAAATAAGTAAAAATTGGCAATATTTGCTTACTTGGTTTTATAAAATGATGACTCGTGTTGTTTTCTCCCTCTATTATTTAATTTAGTTACAAAGATATTTGTAATCATTATCAATTCAAATACAAGAATTCAAGGTTTAGAGGTTAATCAGAATATAATTCCAAAATGTTATTTGCTGATGATATACTACTAACATTAATAAATTCTTCTGACACATTAGAAAACTTGAGAAAATAAGGAAATTCCAAAATATGTCTAATTTACATTTTAATAATTCTAAATCTAAATATCTTTTCATCAATAAGAAGAATTTATCAAATACAGATTATTTATTTGCAAAGAATCTACTAATTTAGTATACTTAGGAATTCATATTTTAAAAAATGCAGAGAAGACTATAAGCTTCAATTATGAAAAAATAATAATCTCTTTAATTCCTGGAATAAATTTTCACTTTATTTGATGATAGAGTACAATTTATTAAAATTTATTAAAATTAAAAAAATCCTTATCCCTACCATAATGTGATCTTAGTAAGAAGTACTTGCTGTTTTGTTTCTATGGGCAAATTATGATATTTGCCCTTTCCTCACTGTAGTCCAGTCTCAGAGTTGGTATATATAATCAGCTGGGGGTGTGGGGGAACAGCCCCCCACATGAGCAAGCTTTGGTGAATGGCCCTGCAGTAAGTACCTGGTGGTGTTTTGTGTGTGGGCTAATTGTGACAGTTTGATAAGATAATTCTCATTGATTTGTCTGTTCATTGAAACACATGATAAATGAACAGCCATTCGACAAATATACTATTCAATCTGTATTCCTAGACCCCAAAATTCCTATATATTCCCCATCTAATTCTAATTATATAAATTCAATGTTCAAAACATTTAAGAAAATAATATTGATCAATCCAAATTATAGATTTTGGTTTGAATCCTTTATTCTATTCTCTTTAACAAAAAATGTTAATAATAAAATACCAACTCACACACTTAACTCTTAGAAAAGTCAACAATTTTATTGTGGATATCAAGGTCTTGAAGACATTACAGGTAAATCTATGGACTCTATATGCTTAGAGTTTAATATTAATAATAATGATATAAATTTAGTTTTAACATCAAGCCAAGTTCTCTCTTGTATCCATTACAAGATGTGTTTAGATCCCAGCATGGATTAAAATCTTAAATGAAATTATTTACAAACATCAAGAATTCAATAGTTTAGTATCTAAAATTCATTCAATTATAGCTAAAGATGGTTATAACTTAAATGAGAATTTTTGGAATTTTTTCGCTAAAGACTCCTTTCATCTATTAAAAACACATCTTGGACATTATATTGGAGTTTACTTATTTGGAAATTTTTGTTTAGAGCTTTTTAACTCCTGTTAAGGGTTGCCAAAATGAGAAAAGAAAGTACTTCTGAATGTTGGGAGATGTAAAAAATATTCTAAGGCTAACTGGTCACATATGATTTATGACTGTTTTATGGTTCTTAAATTATGGGAAAGGCTGCAAGATTTTTTTAAAGCTTTATGGAACGATACCTTCACTTTAACAAAAGAGATGGTTCTCTCTAATATACTGGAAACAAAAATAAATAAATAAAAAACAACTTTTCTTATCTAACTTGGACAGTTCTTGCTCTGGCCAGGAAAATTATTACAAGAAAATGGAATAATTCTTCAGAATCAAAGTTTGAAGATTTTCATATTCTTCTGAAAGATACGTCAATCAGAGAAACAGCAGTAAAAGAGAACAGGATTTACCCTAACAAATTTAAGAATAATCCTTGGCTGAAAGTATTGGCCCTCATTGAAATATTCTCATCATACTTTAATTTATTTTTAGAATCTTTATACCTGTCTTGTGTTAATTATTAATAATTTGGTCTCAGGCATTCTATACATTGTAAACAGTTGTATTGTTATTTCATCTTTAAACATTATGGTTCAGCGTATTCACTTGTTTTATTATATTTCAAGTCTTGTTACACTTTCTAATCATTTTAAAAGTTTAATAAAATATTTTAATCAAAAAAAAAAAATGGATGCCTCATGTTCTTGGTAAGCCGTAACTTTTGCCTAGCAGGTATAAACTCTGCACAAACATCCACTGCTAAAACAAATAAATTTGCACTAGTCTGTTTAGTATTAACACTGGATACTCACGTACTTGAAAAATCCACTTGATTTGTTAATCCATAAATCAAATTTATTTATTTTATTTATTTATTTATATTTGTTGATCGGGAGTGTCCGACTGGATTTAGGTCCATTTTCAGCGGAGGCCCGGGGAGAAAAGCTCCACAGTTAAAATAAACAGACAGTAGTTACATTGGATTACATAGAGATTAACAATTTACATAGCAATTACTTACAACATATTTACAGATGAAGAACATAGTACATCAGTAGACAACTAGAATATTTATCTGTGAAGTACATAACAGACATTAACAAATGTTACAAGAAGTTCCTGCTGTATAATAAGTGCTGGCTTATGAGCATCTGAGCTTGTTATAATCAAGGTAGTTAGTGGAGTAGAAAGAAAGGTAGTAGTTGGATGGGGATGGGTGATATTAGAGTGGGAGTTGCAAGGGCATAGCCAGCATGTTTTTAGGTGCGCTTTTAGTAAAGTTTTGAAGTGGGTGCATGATGGTATGGAGGTAATTGTGGGTGGGAGGGAGTTCCATAATTTGGCTATGGTGCAAGAGAATAGTGCTTCACCAGCAGAGTTATTGGCTTTAGTGATCTGCAAGTGATTTTTGTTGCTGGATCTTAGTGGTCTGGTGGTGCGATAGGGTTGGAGTAGATTCTGGAGGGATGGGACATTTACTGGATGATTTACTAGTTTGTGGGCGAGTGAGAGTTGATACCATTGAAGGAGGTGAGGGAGTTCAAGCCAGCCCAGTTCAGCAAGTGAGAGACAGTGGTGACTACGGTAGGATGCCCCTGTGGTGAATTTGGCGATTTTGTTGTAGCAGGTCTCTAGCTTGTTTAAATCGCATTGCCTTAGGTTGGTATATATTGGACAGGCATAAAGTAGGGTGGAGATAAGGTGGGAATTTGCTATTGAAATCTTTGCTGCTTTGGTGAGAAGTTGCTTATTTCTGTATAGTGCTCCTAGTTTATTGTGGACTTTTTTTATGGTCATGGATATGTGAATGTCAAATTTTAGTTTATTGTCTATTTCCACTCCTAGCAATTTGGTGTGTTCAGTTGGGTATATAGTGGTGTTGTCTTTTGCTGTGATGTTAAAGTGAGAGTTGTTTTGAGTATGTTTGGTGGGTTGGAAGATGAGTAGTTTAGTTTTCTTTGGGTTGAGTATTAATTGGGCATCGGATAACCAAGTTTCAACAGAGGAAAAGGCTTCTTGTATGACTTTTTACAGTTTGGGTAGGGACTGGGCTGAGAAGATGATGGTTGAGTCATCTGCGTATTGTATGAGTGTGCCATGTTTGGTGGCAGAGGCTAGATTATTGGGGAAAACAGAGAAGAGAAGGGGTCCAAGGATGGATCCTTGGGGAACCCCTATGGAGACAGGTAGTTGGGGAGATATGTCATTCAGCCATACAACGGATTGCTGGCGGTCAGACAGGTAACTCTGAAACCAGTTGGTGACTGATCGAGAGAAGGATAGGTTATTGAGGACAGAGATAAGTTGTTTGTGTGGGACCATGTCAAATGCTTTAGATAGGTCTAGGAAAGTAGCAGAGGAGAGATAGCCATTGTTTTCATGCTTAAGGATAGTGTTAGTAAAGGAGAGTAAGGCAGTGGTGGTGCTATGGTTTGGTCGGAAACCATGCTGAGTATTGGAAAGGAGGTTGTTAGTAAGGAGGTAGTCTGAGACCTGAGAGTGTATGCATCTCACTAGTATTTTGGAGACTGGAGAGAGAATAGCTATGGGGCAGTAACTGGTTAGTTCTGTGGAGGGTCCGCCTTTGTGGAGGGGAATTATATGTGATACTTTCCACAGTGTGGGAACGTAACTTTCTGACAGAGATCGGTTAATCAAGATGGATACTGGGTAGGCCAGAGCATCAGCTGTGATTTGTAGGTATTCACTTGGGAGGTTGTCTGCTGCTAATCTGGTGGGCTTAAGTTTAGTTAAGAGTTTTTTTTATGTTGGAGGTAGGTACAGGAGAAAAAGAGAAGGCAGTGGGGAGATTACTAGTTGAAGGTGTGGGTTGGAGGGGAGGGGGGTTATGTTGTTTAGCTAGTGATAGTATGGTTTGTGTAAAGTGTGTGTTGAATGAGGTAGCAATATTTTCTGAGGAGTGAGGGATGTTAGGAGGAGGATGTTAGGCAAATCTACTAACTTAGAAAAATATATATAAAGTGACTGGTCCACAGGGTTACTTCAATGATTACTGTGAAAGTGCTTTCAGTCTGAAGCCTCTGTAATCCAAGTAACAGCCTATGATATGGGCTGAATTTTATTTAGGCATTTACTTCTCAAGTCATATATCTGAGAAGGACTAATCAGTTGCAGTTAAATGTTACTGAAATCAGCTTCATTTGTTATTCCATGATGAATAATGTGATGTCTTAACTGAATATGTCTTTGTATTTATGTACAAAAGGTTTGGGTTCTTGATTTTTTGTAAAAAAAAAGTTAACTTATTTTGTCTTGTACCATGACAATTAATAAGGGTTCACACCTGTATTTCTACTCCATAAGTGTGTGTGTGTGGGGGGGGGGGGGTTGGTGAGTGATATATGACTCTAAATACTGCACAGCAAACTATCACTTAATGAGCCTGACCTTATTTGTATTGAAAATGATGGAAAAACTGCAGAAAAGACTGACAGAATTTTGAAAGATGGCAAACTCCAGGCTGTCACGCACAGTGGCCTCTCAGCTAGTATAGCCTGTCAATGAATATGTAATCCAGTTCTAAAGCAAGCTCACCACAGATGTACTTATGAGGCAGTTAGATAATGTCATATACTTCATATGGTGGTGCACAGAAGGATAGTAAGCAAGCTGAAAGGAGGGTGAGAGTAAGAGACCAAAGGTCAAATAGATGGAAAGGTGGCAAGAGGGCAGAACACAGAGAGGGCTGTAATGTCTTTCTTAGAATGCTTAGAATACAAAAACATCACTGGGAATGAACTTCTAGCCTCCATGAAGTGTTTACTCAGAATAAATTTCTACAAGGAATGTATGCCACATGACATACAAATTCACTGCAGCTAGACATTAGCATTTAAACCTTATGTATCCTGTATACTATATCCCCCTTTCTTTTAGGTGCATGTGTGCTGTAGGTGAGCTTTATAACATGACAGTGTGTACACTTGACTCTCTAACCTGTTCTACTTTGTAATTAACCATAACAGCAGTATTAGTAAAGATATTTTATTTGTTAATCAGTTAAATCCATTTGGCAGAAGTGCCTATTCTCAGGGGCAACCTTTTAATATTTTTCATTTAGATGACTTTGAGTAATGCAGTGTGCATCTAGAAACTCTGTTTATTCTGGTCTGTGGTCAGATTAGGCAACATTTGCGCCACCATTACTTTCCTGTAATTAATGCACATGTCGCAGGTGTGCATATACTGTATTTCAACAAGTTTGCTGTACATGCCACAAGGACAGGGTGCCACTTAGTAGCAGTAACCAACTCCTTGAGAAATTAAACTCCATGTTCACTTTCTCTTTCTGTCTCTCTACACTGTCTTATAAGGTCTTACTGATTGGGACTCTTCCACTCTACATGCTGTATTTTCCTAACATCCTTTCCCTTTATAGTGCTTGTCACCACTTTGTATTTTTATGTCTCCTCTGTCATGGTTTACTAAATGTTCTCTATTATTTTACATACTAAGTTCACACCTGAATATAATGAATTACATTTACAGCATGCTACTTCATGTAATGTCTGCTTTGATTATAATGTTTCTGACATGTATGTATCTCATTTGCCATTGTTTTTCAATAATGTACACCTAGGTTCAACCTGAAAATTATAAAACTGATCAGTGCTCTACCCTGGTAAACAAAGAATAAATAAAAAAGAAAAGAATAACTGACTGACTGAATCAAAGAATAACTGACTGACTGAATCAAAGAATAACTAACTGAATCAAAGAATAACTGACTGACTGAATCAAAGAATAACTGACTGACTGAATCAAAGAATAACTAACTGAATCAAAGAATAACTGACTGACTGAATCAAAGAATAACTAACTGAATCAAAGAATAACTGACTGACTGAATCAAAGAATAACTGACTGACTGAATCAAAGAATAACTAACTGAATCAAAGAATAACTGACTGACTGAATCAAAGAATAACTAACTGAATCAAAGAATAACTGACTGACTGAATCAAAGAATAACTGACTGAATCAAAGAATAACTGACTGAATCAAAGAATAACTAACTGAATCAAAGAATAACTGACTGAATCAAAGAATAACTGACTGAATCAAAGAATAACTGACTGAATCAAAGAATAACTGACTGAATCAAAGAATAACTGACTGACTGAATCAAAGAATAACTGACTGAATCAAAGAATAACTGACTGACTGAATCAAAGAATAACTGACTGAATCAAAGAATAACTGACTGAATCAACGAATAACTGACTGAATCAAAGAATAACTGACTGACTGAATCAAAGAATAACTGACTGACTGAATCAAAGAATAACTAACTGAATCAAAGAATAACTGACTGACTGAATCAAAGAATAACTAAATGAATCAAAGAATAACTGACTGACTGAATCAAAGAATAACTGACTGAATCAAAGAATAACTGACTGAATCAAAGAATAACTGACTGACTGAATCAAAGAATAACTGACTGACTGAATCAAAGAATAACTGACTGAATCAAACTCAGGACTACAGAAAGAAGTTTATAAGCACCTTAAAGCCTTAACCCTTTGAGCTCAGCTCCAACGACTTTATTGAATACATACAGTTCATAACAGTAAAGCATGGTAGCACTGACATGTATTTGTTATTTATTTATTTATTTATTTATTTCTGTTTGTTTTCTGGGGTAGAGAAGTGATCTCCATTGGCCTTTTTCACGCTCGGCTCAGGAGTGTTGTCAGGTTAAGTGACTTGCTTAGAGTCGCACAGATAGACAATTAAACATCTTCGCGTTAACAAGTTCAATATACCTCTTAACTGTAGCATCTTTCCACCCATTACTCACAGTCCTAGTGCGCTGGAAGAAATTCATGCTCTAATCCCACAGCTCTCTACTTAGTGACACTCTACATGATGCAAAAGCATGCTAGCATGCCTTAGATAGGTATCAATGCCTAAACACTACCAACAAGATTCAGGCATTGGCTATTTGAACGGAAACTAATGTGGCACAGAACCTTATCCAGGCATGTTCTGAGTAGTGCCTGTTTTAATAACTAACAGCCAGTCATTAAAAGCTAGCCAGGTAACCATGGAGATAAACTTCATGGCACAGTGAACAGGCATTCTCTAAGAAAAGAACACTTCCAAACAGGAAGTCCTTCAGCCATAAAATGATTACAATTCTTACAGGGAAAGAAACATTCCCAAAGCAGGAAGTCCTTCATATAAAACAGTGATTATTTGTTCTCACGCCTTGTTTCCCATTGCTGAGCTTGAAACATTATTTATTTACTTATGTGCCCATTTTTAGCAGAGGCCCAAGGAGAAAAGCTCCAAAGTATTACAAAAACTTTTTAAGAGCAATAATGCTACAATTTTCAAAAATGATACAAAACATCTACAGTTTAAATAATTATAGCAAATTAGACATATTGTGCAACAGCATCCAAACACTCCTTTAATGGGGCATCAGTTCCAGGGGCAGCTTGTGCTATACGACTGCAGGACTGCAGCCCCCCCCCCCACCTAGAAAACAAAAAGAAAAAAAAGTAAAGACAAGAAAACAAAAAAAAAAAAAACATTTAAAATCATGAGTCCCGGAACTCCGCTCATGCGCGCACACACTGGGAACTCAAACAGAACTCCAGAATGCCTTTGTCAGCTGTCCGGATACAGGGGAAGGCATCTCTGCCATGCAGATACCCAGGAGTCTGTGCGGTGACGACCGCACAGAACAGAGGAGCTCCGGACTGCTTCTTCTGCAGGCAAGACCAATCAGGAGAGAGGAGAGGTGAGTTTTGAGCTCTCAAGGGGCTGGATTTGGATTTCACTGCACGGGTGACTTGGATTTTACTGCTTCGTTGGACTGTGAGCTCCGTTCCATTTAGTGTGTGTGTGTGTGTGTGTGTGTGTGTGTGTGTGTGTGTGTGTGTGTGTGTGTGTGTGTGTGTGTGTGTGTGTGTGTGTGTGTGTGTGTGTGTGTGTGTGTGTGTGTGTGTGTCGCAGGTGACTTGGATTTTACTGCTCCGTTGGACTGGATATTCTACAGCAGATGAGCTCCTTTTAGTGTGTGTGTGTGTGTTTGGCGCTTCTCCTCTCAAGCTGCAAGTTATTTCTAGGGAGGGTTAGGCAATAATTAAAAGAATTCTTGGAGGCGTGCTGTGGTGGTGCCTTTTCTTTTGGTGAGAAAGTGGTTCCCTCCTCCCTGGACCTACACCCCTGACATCCAGAACCACAGATAGACTGTTTGGACATACTCACAACTTCACAAGGTGAGCAAAATGGAAGATGGCGAGTACATGCTAATAATTTAATTTATACCGACGTTGACGTACTTTCAATATGAAATCAATGAGCGCTGGTGAAGTTGTAACTTTTTTTGTGACGCTTTGCATAGAGAAATGTAAACACTCACAAGTATAGTATTACCATTTCAGGACAATTACCAAATGAGTTTTACTTGAAGGTGTATTTCGCATGATAAAGCAGTTACAGAGCTGTCATTTTGGTTATAATGGCATGCTTTTATTTGTTTTTGGAGTTAGAACCCCACTACTTTTGGTTGTTGCATGCAAACAAAAATGTGTCCGGTACAGCGGTAAAGGCTGGTATCAAATGCTTACCACAGCTGTTCTGATTTAAACCATGTTACTGGAAGGACCAGCATTGGCTTAGTAGGTACTGTAGTCTTAAGAATTAGGTCCTGAGGTCTAAGAGTGGAAGTTGTTAGAGGACAGTTTTAAGATGAGCATTAGATTAAGGATGGTGACATATCTGTAAACTTCCATGCAGCCAGAAAGAGACAAAACATGTTACAGTTCTGGGTTGTATCCCTTGTTATATTCAATGTGTGTTGAGAGGTTTATGATTTTAAAATATTTACTTTGCAAGTAGGAGGCTGAGACCGCACTAACATATAAATGGAATAAGTTTCAGAGGAAGGGACAGATATCCTCTCTTGCAATCATGACCACAGATCCAAGTTTAAGAAATAATTGATTAAAGGTCAACACAAACCAGGAAAAAAATGTTTTCCTTCCCACACTGTCTCATAGCTGCTCTTAGTACTTGGTGAAACCAATATAACAAAATGATCAGCACCAGTTTAGTTTGTTTTGTGTAGGAAGCTATTTAAGTAATAGAGCAATGGAATCAAATACTAAGTGTAGAATGTGTGCAATGGATATAAATTAATAATGCTGTTCTTTACTTACTCGATGAATGGTAGGTTTTGTTCAGAAAGCTCTTACTGAACAGAATTATAGGAAGGAAAAAAAAATTATCTAAGATGAAAATGCTCTGCATTACAATTGTTTTGTTATTATACAGTGGCTTATTACTTGTATGGAATACACTCATAATGCAAAAGGTAACACTCAACTTGTTTAATTTTTAATAACCTAAACACATTGAAAAAATGCTTGAGGGTTATTTTGGTTCTAGCTATTATCAGAAAAGCTACTACACTTTTGTTTATGATTTGTTGACCAAGTGCACTTCGTGTCTTGAGAATCAGACCTTTACTGTGTTTAGTAGGAGGTAATTAATGAGACTGTTTTTTTAAATTGCTTGTAAGTGGGTAAATTAACCAGTAGGGGTAATACATTCTAAATGTATAACTTCAAAATGAAAACAAAAAAAAACTTTGAGAAGCAATTATGTGGTAAAGATGGAGGCATCAAAGTAAGTTTCGATGAGAAAGTGTGTAAGTTGTGGGTAATTCTCCTGAATCTAAGAAAAAGAGATGGGACAATGTTTACAGAAGGTCATGAAGTGTGCATGAAATGTCCCAGTTGCTATATACTGGTGACTAAAGAAAACACATGGTGGTGGGTAGAGATACTAAGGCTTGAACCCTGTACCTTGGATGCAGGGGGCAAGGGCCTGAATTCCCTACCCACCACCATTTGTAAAAAAAAAATTCCAGATTTTTGCCTCATATTTGTTCTGTTCCTCATAAAATCTGTGGTTTCTGCATCTTCATTTTTCCTTGCAAAGTCTGTAGTGCAGTGATGCACTGGTAGCATTGTTGCATGACACCTACAGGTTCTCTGGTTTGATTCTTGGCTGAGGTGCCTTCTGTGTGGAGTCTGCATGTCCTCCCATCTTACAAAGATGTGTCTGGAGTGTTTCTCCCAGCTCTGCTGAAAATTGGCTTTTGTTCTAAGACAGACTAGTTTCCTGGTTAACAAATGTTTAAAAATAGCAGGCATTTGAATTTCAGACTTCATATTCTTCAGAAAGTACATGGTAACACAAAACTTTTATTCTAGCAATTTTTAAGTTTATAACATGGATATTTGAAATTTGTCCCTATTTTTGGGACTGTATTCCCCCATTATTGGCTTTTTCTAGGTATTTTGTGCTAAGGTTGAGAGCGATGGTGAGAACTGAATTCACTGAATATGTTTGGGGGCTGTATTCCTCCATTATTGGCTTTGTTCAGGTGTTTTGTGCTAAGAGGTTGACAGCTATGGTGAGAACTGAATTCACTAAATGGCAGCCATTTAAGTTTCAGTCTTCCTCTCTTTCAAAAAAAAAACAGCTGATTTGGCATAGTGGTATGTTTCTCTGACTGTTTTGCAAATGGTCCCTGGGTTCAAGACGTGGCAGTGAAATGTATGGTGGTAACACAGCATTTTATTCTAGCAACTTTCCAACATTATACAAGCAATGTTTAATCTGTGTCCCTAGTTTTTGGGCTTTTGTCCCCCCCAATAAATTTCGGCTTTTTTCAGATTTATTGTGCTGCAAAGTTCAGAGATACAGCTGTGTCGAGTAGATTTTACAAGGAGCTGAGAGCTGCAGGGGAACACAATTTTAGTGCTGCTTATGGTGAGTCAGCTTGCATTGTTAATAACACAACAGGTAGTGTACTTGGTTTTGATGCAGAAGGCTGTGGGTTCTACTCCCACAGTAGGTAGATGCATTGCTGATACTGTACTGTGTTGTAAAGGGGGTGGATGCTGCAGTCCTTTTTAGTGACGATACCTAGTAACTATGAACCTGTTATCAGTTTGCCATCCATTCCCTATTGCGATATTACTAGCTTATCATTTTTTTAATGCATGCAACATAGGCATTTTATTCCTCAAGGGCAACAGGCACTTTTATTTGTAGATGAAACAATGACATATAAAGTTGTTTGCTAGCAACAACCTCTTCATTAGTTACAGATTTCTTTAATGTGGAATTATTTAGATGACTTTTACTTCTTCAGAGATTATGCATATTTCCTGATACTGGTGGACTGTAGAAGGTGGAGGAGACTTTTATGATGGAAATGTTCTGAACTGGGTAGTATTGTCATTGGTGCATGCATTTGGTTTTATTGTTTACTGGAAAAATGTTCAAAACAATAAATTTAAAATGCCCTCTTACATATAATCAGGAAGGTGTATCAAAGAGCATGTGTATGTTTCATGTTCATGGGGCCTATGATTTGAAAACAGACCAAAGTTAATCTTTATCTGCCACTGGCAAAATGTATTTTCTTTGAATGTGGGTTTCAATGCTGTTTCAATGCATGTGAGTTTCAAGGGCAGAGAAGGTTTAATGCTAAGTCTATTTTCTTTGTGATACTGCATTGCTTTGTTTAGCAGATATCTATTAGGGTTTGTGCTGTAAAATGCAAAATAAAACTTTCAAATGAAATCTGAATCATCACAGAAATAAAGCAGTATACACATTACAGTGTTTATGGTAAATGGGGCAAAATAACCAAGGAATGTGACATTGGAATGGCTGCAGGGGGGAGACTCCATTTGACCATGATTTTGTGAGGGGGGAAGGGCAGCAAACTCAGACAGTCCCAGCTGAACTATACCTCTCAGCTGTCCATAGTTTTGCAGAATGAATAGATATTTGCTTCTTATTTTTGGTTTGTTCCTCATACAATTTGTGGTTTTCTGGCAAATCATTTAGTAATGAAGTCACTAAATGACAGACATTGAGTTTCAGACGTCATAGCCTTCAGAAAAATGCATACTAAAGGAAGACCTGTAATTCTATCAACTGTCTTAAGTTTATACAAGAGCAATTTTTAGTAATGTTTGTATGTTCCCCCAATATATTTGGCCTTGTCCAGATTTCCTGCATTAAGAGGTTGAGAGGTGCATGCAAATTGCTTTATAGAATTAAGAATATCCAAACCTCTCAACTGTCCCCAATTTTGGCTCAAAATGTTGCTCTCCCCTAATAATCCTTCCTCAAAATGGCAATTTTGGAAGAAAACACAGATGGTTTACAATTATATATAACTGTAATGATCAGAGTTATAGATTACTTTTATTTCAGAAATAATGCATGTAGATGCTCTTATTTTGTTAGCTGCTCAAGTTAACAGTGTTAATATTAAAAAGGTGTCCCTTCTTTGACAGGTTCCCAGCTGTATTGTGTGGCAATTTTATATTTTTGCATCATATGTTTGGTCTGTTTTTCATAAAATTGTGGTTTTCTGGCAAATTAGTGGCAAATCATTAAAGATTGAAGTCAGAAAATAATGGGAGACATTTGAGTTTCAGATTTCATACCCTTCAGAAAATTCATACTAATGCAAGACCTACTACTGTTCTATTACCTTTCTAAGTTTATAAGAGCAATATTTAAAATTTGTCCTTATTTTTGGGCCTGTGTCTCACTTCTATGTATGGCTTTGTCCAGATTTCTTGCTCTGAGGTTGAGAGGTATGAGTGTCAGTGCCATCACCGTCAGCCAGAGACATCTCAAATTGTGACATACTTGTTGCACCCCACTCCCCATTGTAGTGGCTCTGGATGTGTCCAAGGAAGGCAGGGAGCAGTTATACAGTGTAAGTGTGCAGAGTATTCCCCCATCCAAAGTAGACCACAAGTACAACCGCGGCTTTTCATCTGTCCTTGATTTTGCAGAATGTTCTGGTTTTCTGTCATATTTTTATACTGTTGATTTATGCTTCTTATTATTCAGGAAATGCATGCTGTCGCAGTGCCCTGTTGCTCTGTGTTTAAGTAGCAATTCTTTAATGACCATCAGGTAAGCTTGTCGGAGATTGTAAGATGCAAGTAAGCTTTAATAAGCATACTGTTAAAGAATTACCAGCATTGAAAGCCTTTTCATTGTTGCCATGCAGAGAATATTTACATAACTAGATAATGTATAAGCCTTGGGTATTGAAATGCACATGACAGTATTTGTAATAAAAGACAGGATTACAGTATTTTCAGAAGCTCATTACATTTGTTGGAGACTTGCAGTTATCTTTTGTTGGAGACTTGCAGTCATCTTTGCAGGCTTTACCCATAAACTAAACAGAATGCCACTCTATCATGTGTGGTCCATAACTTGTGCAGGAATCCTTTAAGCAATTTATCTTGAGCTTGTTTCTTGTTTGCTGTTCATTTTTTACTTTAATCATGTCTTCCCCATGAAACAAGTAGATAGTTGTCAGGCAGCAAATCTTTTTTGGATGAGCAAATTTTTACAAGTGGGGGTATCACAGAGATTACTACTTTCAGCATGTTACTTGGTAATTTTATAAAGCTGAATATAAATTATAATTAGAACTGCCATGCAAGGAGAAGTGGTTTGAGTTGAGTCCTGCTTGTTTTTTTATACTTGATTTTGACTGGCATTCCAGTAATGTATTTAAAAAGTAATTTATTTTTTCATGCCTCACAACCCGTGTTTCCATCTAGATATTAAGTAAGTTGTCATGTAGCCAATGCATTGAAATATTTGTTTCTTCTACACTTCATTTTGTCTTGATTGGACTCTCGTAATGACTGTTTGGCACCCAGGGCAGCGTATTTAATTAAAGTTCCAGTTGTGGTTTTTAGCATAGCTCCCCCCTTTCTAGTTGGCCAGACCCCCTTCCCATTGGCCCCACCCATTCAGCTGTCTGCTGCAGCCCCCTTTAATTTGAGGTCAGCAGCCGCCACTGATTCCCAATCCTAACAGAAGAGCTAATCAAGGTAAATGTACCATTTAATGAAGTTTCCCATCAAGTGCAATCTCACCAATCCTAAATCCCTAAAATGAATGCTCCATAAGGGTTTACATTACTTTACAGAACTGCAAAATTGCAGTTAGTGGACGTCCCTATACTCATTATATGTTAAGTAAAATATGGAGCTGTATGCTTGAACAAGTTCATACAGAAACTAATACTGATTTACGTATACAACTATTCAGTTCCTTTTTAACAAATACCAAAATGATCAGTGTATACAGCACTAAACATACAGTCAAAAAATCTGCCCAGATGTAGCAACCAAATAGCACTATTTTCATCTTCCTTTCCTATCGTTACATAGACTCCTGTCTTACTTACTTATACTTTCCCTACCTCCCCTAAAATTAAATTCTAACTTTCACCATTTCTTATACCACAATAGTTACCTTAACTCCTTATACTACAATTATCTCCTTAATTCTCTTTTCATAACACCTTACTCAAACACTTTTCCCCTTATTTCACTCTCACTTCACCTTAAAGTTCTACAATACCAATGAAAAAAATGCAAATGCTAATGTAAATATGTAAATTACTACAAATAATCGCTGGGATTCACTAATCCTCCGTGTAAGACTAAATAAGTCTTACACGGAAACTGCAGCCTAAGAGGATGACGTCAGCGCACCATGCATATTCATGAGGATGCGCTGACTCAACTCTAAGGCAAACACGGAGCGTGCACGAGTGCAGGGGGCATGTCAGACTGCCGAGCAGTCCAAAAATCCACACCCCTGCAAGTCCCACAATCATCAAATGTAAAGACACGAGCAAGTCCGCTCAAATGTGTATATACACAACACTACACTCCCCCACATTCTAAACCTCTCTACAATTATAAAATGTAAAACTCTTATAATTTTTTTTTATTACTCCCAAAACAGCTGCCCGTATTTGTGCATGTTTGCGCGGGTTTGCCCATTGCTTAGCTACAGTTAGCAGTTTAGACATCGAAGAGGATAATAAGACACTTATATTCAAATTAGGCCAAATAGCAATAGCGGAGTGGTAGAGGAGGCATTCCCGGTTCGAGTTCCTCCTCTCCCCTTTCTATTTTCTGTATGAAATCTGTATAGAAAAATAATTCCTGACATTTATCTTTTAAATTTAGTAAAAAGCATTGAAATGGCCTATGTAGTAGTGAACGATATTTTATACATATATAAGAAGGTGAATTGGTTATGCATACTGATGAATGCATAAGTAACGTATCTTAAGCAATGTGAAGCACTGCTAAGCAAAGTTTACCAGTGTTAAGCACATTTAAGTACAATTGCTCATAGCTTAGCACTGCTTTAACTAGTGCAATGGCTTTGCATGGATCTGCGCATCGCACCAACTAGCGCAAACAAAACATGTTTGCGCGAAGCTGTGCACCGAGCTAACTAGCGCAACGTCGGGCAATGTCGAGCAACGTTGGGCAAAGTTGAGCAAAGTCAGCTAAACAGAGCCACACCTCCTAGCCGGTCAGGCCAGTAGTAAAATAAAATGCAATGACAGGCCTCGAACCCAGGATACTGTGCACCACAATCACAGTACTGAACCACTAAGCCATGACAGCTTTTGCTGTTCATGAACTATCAACACACATATACATATTAATCAAAATTTAACCAGTGCTAAGCAGGTGTGCACTCAGCTGAGAATTTTCAAATCTGGCCAATCACAAATAAGTGCGGGAAATGAGGCATATTTAAGCTCCATAGGTGGGAATACTTGCCATAACTGGTTGTAGCTCCCATCTGCAGGCAGCATGGCTGGTGTTGGAGAGGGCTTTCACTTTCGAGCGCAACGGTGGGGCGTTGAGGAGTCAAAAGTGATGGTTTGGCTCCTTGTCCATAATCATGATGCCAGACTCCTGCAGGGCCAGTTCCAGGGCACTGAATACAAAGCAGAAGCCTGGAACCATCTTGCACATGATCTCACCAGTGCCACAGGTGTCCCTTGGACTAGTGAGCAGGTCAGACACCACCATGCAGACCTGAAGAGACGCAAGCAGGACCAACTGAACCAGTGGATACAGGATGCCCGTGGGATGCATAATGCCCAACTACTGAGTCGGTAGCCATGGAATGAAGTATGTAAGAATTGCTATTGTAGTCGATATTATGGATAGGTATATGTCTCAGTATCACTTCATTCACTTCACAGCTGCAGGTGTCCATGCTGCGAATCAGCAAGCCTATGCAGATTGGCTGCTAAGGCTGTGCCACCAGGCAGGTTAGTAATTATTCTGCATGTATTGTTATATAAAATAAGTGAGAGAGCCTGACAAAAGTGTTGTAGCCCAATAATAAAGGTATAATAAGTCTTGAATAACCTCTCTGCATGTACTGTTATGTAAAATAAGTGAGAGAGCCTGAAAAGTGTTGTAACCCATTAATAAATGTGTAATAAGTCCTGAATAATTCCTCTGCATATATTGTTATATAAAATAAGTGAGAGAGCCTGAAAAAGAGTGTTGTAATCCATTAATAAAGGTATAATATGCCTTGAATAAGTCATCTGCATGCACGGTAATATAAAATAATGAGAGAGCCTCTAGAAAAGTGTGTAATGTAATTAATAAAGGTATAATTTCTGGAGTGTGTCCATGTCACTTTCTTCGAAATGTTGTACTCTTGCAGTATAGAAATAGTAGTGTTGTATTAAGTGCTGTCAACCCACACTTGGGTAGGCCCATAGAAAGTGGATGAAGTGCGTGCCAGTAGCTGTTAAGCATATATACAGTCCTCAACTGTTGTTTCATGGCTGGCATGTATAGGTAAATCTGGCACATGAGTAGCTTGTTATTGTGTTCCCCAGAAATGTCAGTGTGCTGCTAGAAATGTAGGGGGCTGTTAAAATATAACTGATAATGTCACCGAACACATCCAGATATGTAGATATGCAAATATAAATAAAATACAGAAATACGTAGCAGTAACATCTGCATCCTGGACAGTTTGTATGTCAGATATAGGTCAGGTATATAAGGAACTAGCAAAACCCATTTCACAACTTAATGGACATTGCCTAGTGTAATAATACATGTAGGGGATATATACATGCAGTTAATAGGAATGTAGTGTAAACTAGAAGTACATATAAGTTGTTAATGGAGGTATATTTTTACACCCTACTGTATGTGCATAAACAATGCAATTCCACACCTCAATGGGTATGCCTAATCTCAAAACATTTGTTGGGACATATGTCCTATTGGTATATAAATATCTGCATTTACATTGATGCATGTGCCCTGTTGAAATACCACAATCTTGGTGGCCTGTTGCCACCAATCAATCCTGCATGCTGTTGGAATGTCCACTGTTGTTCTATATATGCATGTGTTATGCTAGCTGTTCAACTGTTGGAACTCCGGTGTGTTGGGTTAATGGGAATATTACTGCATGCTGTTACAACTAATTTGGAATGCTGTTGGCTGTTACCAGCCCATATTGTCATTAAATCCTCCTAAACATATCACATATGGGAAGGCCGGTCCCAGCAGACCCACCTGTCCCACCTCAGCTGGCGATGGCACCTGGCACCAGCAGGTCTGGTGCCCAGCCCAGGACCTCCTCCTCCGTTGGCCCTGTGCCACCTTCGGGTGGAAGCACTGCAGGGGATGGGGCTCATCTCCCCCCTGCAAGCACGGCCAGAGGAGGGCCATCTATCACCCTCCAAACAGTCCGGGCTGCGGTGCTTAGGGAGATCGAGCATTCAGTCACTAATCCTCTATGCCAGCTTGAGGCATGTGTGGCGCAACTCACGGGTGAGCCTGCCCCTCCTACGCAGCTCCCAACACAGCCACCCTCTGGGCTGTGAAGGTGCAGTGGTGACTATCCATGGGTGGGGATCTCAGTTCCACTGTTGCCATCTGTGGGCTCATGGGCTTGCGATTTCATAGGGCATGCGATTCCAAACATCATTCCCCGTCAATGGTGTTCACCCACCACATGTGTTATATTCCGCCCCTGTATGCATCTTGTTTGTCTTGTCTGTTTACCTCCCAACCTACCTCCCCAAATATACCTACTTCCCCTACCCCACATTCCACTCTCACCTGAAAAAAAAAAAAAGGGCAAGCTGCTCCCACAAAAAAATTATGCCCCATGCATAGCTGCCCATTTTGCACACATGTCCGCTGGACACATAAACTGATATTTAATTGGCAGTAGAGCATACTTTGTTGTCCTCATCACTCTCTCAGGGGTGGAAGGTTTCAAATTTCCCTCTAAATTTCTAGAATATGCACAACTGTTGCTGTTAAAGAAATGGGCAGCTATGGATCTTCCCTACACCCGTCCTGCACATTCCAAGCTGTTTTCCCTACGGTCTTTCCCTCTTTGTGCTCCTTTTTCACCACTTTCCTATCTCACAATTTTCTTTTCTTTCAAAGAAAGAGCACGGGGGTTAGCGGGAGTAAGCACTTTTAAGCAGTAGTTAGCGAGTTTGCGCGAGTGTGCGCTTGTGTGCGCTTAGCTAAGTATTGCTAAGCTTCGCACAAACACACGCAAACCCACTTACAACTGCTTAAAAGTGCCTTAGTCACCCTGCATGTGAGGACCCTTGTTCTGCTCAGCAGCAAAATAAAACACCTCTGTCAGTGTCAAACCCCAGACCTTGGACACACTAGACTGCATGAAGTACCACTAAGCCACAGTAGATATACAGCAGGTTGTTGCTGAAATAGATATATCATGCATCAGAATGAGTGAATGTAAAGGAAAGATAGGAATAACATAACACAAAACCTGTTCTGTGGAACTTTACCAGCAGTTGTTGTGGAATTGCATTACATGACGAACCAGACATTCTAGCAGCAAATAATGTTACAGCAGCACTTTACAACCCCCAGACAGTATCATAGCAGGACAATCCCCACCCAAACGTACAAAATACCTGTGTGTTCAGGGTCCAGCAAGGATGTAGGTAGGCATACTCAGTACTGGAATTGTCCAGTTTTCATGAGCATCCTGTGCTAATGTCAACAATAAAAACGCACCAACTGTGCAGAAGTGAGTACATTCATATTGACAGTATAGCAGTTCACAAACAGTTCATGTGCCAAATCAATACATCTGAATAACTACGTATGTATGGCAGCTAAATGTATAAGTAGAAAAGAAACTACATACTCCCATGTATCTTGTGTTAGCATTTGTAGGGGTGAGTACAATTCTACACTGACAACTTTGTACTGGAAGTGGCAACATTCAGGTCTGAGTACAACATTCAAATCACTGGCTACACCCCTAGCTTCAGATATAAGAAGTATACCAACCTTCTGACTTACACAACTGTGTCCACAGCAAACAAGCATGGGCCCCACTTTGGAAAGCTGAAAGGGCTACGGGTACCTGACCTAGCAATTTATAGCATTGGGTTGCTATGACAGTGAGTAGTGCAATTACCACACAGCAGGCTGCATGCAATTACCAAATGGTGGCCACCAACTGGTGCAGAGGCCATCACATGCACATGTGCAGATACCTATAAAAGCAGGCTGTACTTGCTGTCCACACATGCAATTATTTCATTGCAGCCATGGAGAGAGAGAGAGAGAGAGACACACACACACACACAGAGACACATACAGACAAACACCGACAACAGCAACAGCAAAAAAAAATAAAATAAGATATTAAAAAATATATATATAAAAAAATTCAGATATAAATAAAAAAACAAACAAACACACGGAACTGACAAATACAAACGCATACAAAGGAAAGGTATGTAACAGATATGTATTCACTGGCATGTAGTAGATGTTTTTGAAGAGTACTCTACATACTTTGAAACATCCATATGTAGCAGCAGTACGTATCTATGCACAGATGCCCTGCATAAATACTGCCATGGAGAAATCAGTGTGTAGCTGTGTGCAGTGGGATATGACTGTGACATATGTAGTTCAGCATTAAATGTCAAACATCTGATCCATGTTATCTGTGTTCTGTACAGTAGTGTGTACAATGGCTGTTTGGAGGAGTAGTGCATACAGTTATATAAACATGGATGTGACAGAGTAACGAATGCATGATAGTCATATTAACGTGTAGCTTAGCATTGGCAACAGCTGTACCAGGCTAGTATGCTAATCTAGCACTTGCAGCTATATATACACCCTCTAATATTACTGTGTGCTCACATGTGACACCTGTTCATGTTGTAGCAAGGCCCAACAGGTCAGCTGTGAGGTCCACGGACTTACAACAGTGTGGACCTTGTGTGTGTATGGCACACACATATGGAGAGATCTGTCTGTGTCAGATATATTAGCATCTATACATGTGCATAGAGCAAGGGACATACTGCAACTGTTTGTGAAGGGTGGAAATATATATGTTGGTAAAGGTTATGTGCATATTTCTATGTAGGTTGTAGTGTGTGGCAAACAAGACAGCATACAGTGCTGGTATATGACATGTGGTGGTTAAACGCTGTGGGTATGATTTGTCAGGTTTGCAGTGTTGCAGCCAGTGAGGCCTGCTAAAGCTACATGGGCTGAGAACACCTTCAATGCATTCCACACAACACTGTGCAATATTATTACATAACAGTATACCTCACAACCTTCGCATAATTGATATTCCCACCATGAAAGGTGGACTGTATATGTGCCTATATGTATATCTATATGTACACCAATGGATGTTTATATATATATGTGTGTATGTATATATATATATATATATAAATATATATATATATACATATATATATATATATATATATATATATATACATACATATATATATATATATATATATATATATATAGAAAGAGAGAGAGAGACAGGGTCATATTTACTGTGACAGATGCCTGGTGACAAAGCCATGGACTCAAGTTCAATGTTGAAACTGCATTGGCATCCCTTCTGGCAAAAACTCCGTACCCATGAACTACCACATAGGTGGTAGCCTACTTAACACCGAAAGTGTGATAAGAGACCATGGGACACAGGTGGACAGTAGTCTCCCCTTTGATAATCACAGTGCCACACTAGTCATGTAATCTGTCTACGTGGCACACCTCATCACAAAAGGTGTGTCATCCAAGCAAATATAGGTCAGTGTTCCCCTCTACCCATCACACATAAAACCCATTATAGAGTACAATGCCCCATGTGGTATGTACCTCACAATACATCTACAGCAACTGGAAAGGCCACAGACATACCTCACAAAGAGTAATACCAGCCTCAAACAGATGCCCTATGCAGACCATCTCACAAAACCACAGCTAGACTGTGTTGCATACCACCTACCCAGAGGTGACCTCTGCCTAACATACCAAACTATGTCAAACCCACAGCTGTTGGACATGCTCCACATAAACAGATCACAATCCCTACAAACTACACGGTCTAGGGACCTAAACCTTGTCACCTTAATAGACAGAATATGCTGGAGTGATCGATTCCTATCTCAGAGACATCCCATACTCTGGAACAAACGACCTATCAATAGCAAACCAAGCTCCTCATTAGCAGTCTTCATGAATAATCCTGATGATTGGATGGGAGATAGGAAATACACACCGGGAATCACCTCTGTGGCTCTGCTGGACAGGGGCACGTGAAATTAGATTACATGTGTGTCAAAGGCCAGGGTAGCATATGGCTAGGCTTCTATAGGCCCTAGGGCCAATAGCCTATTACCTACCTATGAACCGATACACACCCACATGTACTTGTTGCAATAATTGCTATGTGAGGTTGACTGAGTGTGATGGTGAATGTGTTGGTGAATGTGTTGAGGTTCTGTAAATGTGTGATAGCTTAGTGGGAAACTGTTTCTGTCATGCTATTTTGTGTTCTAGCTCTGATCCCAGCAATAGATGTGTATGCTATTGCTAAGCAGAAAAAGCAGTATGGCATACGGTCTGACGTAGTCCCTTGGTGTGGACTGGGGTTTGCCATTGTAGGCTAAAGCAGTACATGTATGCTTATTGATTGGTATTGCTGGTGAATGCAAATCCTGTATGAACTGTAGTACTACCTGAAGGTGTATGCCTAAACAGCACAGTATGGTGTATGTCCACATTGCTTGGAAACACTGTTATGTGTGTTCCCTGTAGTCCTCACAGATTACATACCTCAGGCATACTGTATGGTACACAGGTAAAGCTCATCTGGGTAGCCATACCTTTGTGTCTTGGTTGTATGTGTGATGTGTGTGTGGGTATGCCTGTAACATGCCCTCGGTCATATCTGTGTTACAGGATATAAGTGCGTATCTAGCAACATGTATAGTCTAATACAGCAGTATGTCACCTATACTAATGAATGTGCACATATGGTAGGCAGGGGTTTGCCACCAACAACTAGTGTGGTATACTGGTAATACTGTAACTGGACTTTACAATCATTGCAATGGATGACATATTTCTTTATGCATTAGTTTGATATATACCTCCTGTGGCTAGGTGGTGCATTGTGTCACATACAGTGTGACATGCACTGTTGTATAGTCTTACATACTGGTTTCCCTTTGTTGCTGTGCAGAATATGGTTTGATATATTGAGCGTGCCAGGCACTGTCAGGCAGTTGTGGTATCAGCACTGATATGTGGTATTGAAAGTGTGTATCCTCTGATGGCCAATAGGTTACTATATATGGCAGTTCAGTGATATCTGTACTTTAGAATGTTAAGTGTGCCACATGACTTGCTCACACATATTGTTTCATTGTCTTCCAGGGTCATGGCTCACCATCGCAATCCGACATATAGCCCAGCTGAGGATGAGCAGATCACGACCAGCTGTTCTCAAGAACCAGCCAGGACCAGCATGAGCGGACTGCACTGCGGCAAGATGTTGTCTGTCGGGTAAATGACATAGGCATGCATAACCAGACATATGAGCAGGTACGCCATCACTTTTACTTAGACATGTCTGGCAGCATGCGTCTGATGTCCATAGAAAACAGCTTGCCACAGGTGGTGGGGTAGCTATCCATCCCCCCCACCAGAGTGGAGGAGATACTCCTCAACCTGGTGGCTCCTGGTCAACAACAACAGCAAACATGTATCATCATGGAGGCTGGAGCCACCCAGCGAGTTGACACGGAGCTTGCAGGTAACATGGCATATCTGTAGACTACTGTTACCTCTATTGGTAGATCATGCATATGTGAGATGTGTACTGTGTAGTTAGAAGATGTGAAGCCTGGTGTTGTGCAATACTGATAATTTGGAACATAATCTGTAGGCCTGTGACTGTCAACCGTTGTACTGCTGTAAGATTGCAGACCCACAGTAGCAATGCAACAGTTGTTGCCACTGACAAACTGTCTCCTATCCTTGTAGGTGAGTGTGTTCTACATTTAATATTGCATGATATATGTGCATGTCATAGGTTAGGTGTAGGACATATACATGTAACACACCTACGCATAATGCATGCTGTGCATGTTTGCTGTGAGACTATGCACATCCCAGTAACATGTGTAGCTGCCTCAAACACATGCAATACACAGAGCATCCCACACAATTGTGGCAAAACTGTAGTGGACATTGGATACTCAGAGTCGATACACATGCACACAACATACACAACATTGTCATATGCAGTACACATTAATATGCTACACATGGTGTATTCAGACACATGCTGTAAGGTCACACTCCAGTATCCCAAATGTCATCCACACAGCGCACATAATATACCTGAGGGATAGGGGCCTATCATGGGTCTGTGCGACACTCTGCATCACATAACACATTCATGTTAGGCACTGCTCCTATTTGGGCACCTTACAAACCCATGTAACAACTGGTTGTGAAATGGTGAATGTAGCCATGGCACTGCAGTTCAGGTACAGCATGCTAGGTGCCAGTCTGGCACACATTAGTAGCCTTGAGTGACCACATGATGCTGCATGATGATGACTCATGGTACTACACCCCATCCAGTTACAGTAACCACAGTACTACACATAGCATTCATTGCTATGCACCTCACTGTTGTGTGTGTGCAAACATATGCGCCTATACACAATATGCATAGCAATCACCATTTGTACAAAGTGACACATATATGTCTTGTAATGCTATGGAGTGTATAGGTCACATGCCGCACATTGGGTATGTGTGATGTTTAATGTTGCAGTTGTGTTGTAGCATGCCATGTCAAGGCTGACACTGGCATGTACAGAATATGTCCTACACTCACTATAACCACTGTACAATGGCTAGGTTGAGCAATGGTATTCCATCAGGTATACATGCACCACTCATTCTGTGTGTATACATAGCATGCATGTGCTAAACCTGTGTCCACAATTATCTGCTAAAGACACAGACGCTCTAGTCAGAAATGGATATCTATGTGACACACAGATACACATGCAGCCCATGGCATGTATACCTGTGAGTGATGGTGCACAGGACATTGCAGAGCTTTCAATACTTGCACAGCAATGTTGTGTCCATGCACACATTGCATTCCAAGGTGAGCCAATCACTGAACAACAACACACATGCATCAGAGCCATGTATACTGTTATTAGCAAGGGCTGTCTACACCCGCACTGCATGCTGTTGAGCAACACACGTCCTGCATGGTGACACATGTGATATGACTGTTTGGCTTGTGATACTTTACCCCACCATCAACCGCTATTGAGTATGTTCTGGATTGCTGGTGGTGTGTGTGTGTGTGTGTGTGTGTGTGTGTGTGTGTGTGTGTGTGTGTGTGTGTGTGTGTGTGTGTGTGTGTGTGTGTGTGTGTGTGTGTGTGTGTGTGTGTGTGTGTGCGTGTGTATGTGTGTGTGTGTGTGTGTGTGTGTGTGTGTGTGTGTGTGTGTGTGAGTATATTTGTGTGCATGTGTGCATGTGTTCATGTGTGCATCTGTCCATGTGTGCATGTGTGCAGGCGTTCATGTGTGCATGTGTCCATGTGTTCATATGTGCATGTGTTCATGTGTGCATGTGTTCATGTGTGCATGCGTGCATGTGTTCATGTGTTCATGTGTGCATGTGTTCATGTGTGCATGTGTTCATGTATTCATGTGTGCATGTGTGCATGTGTTCCGACATCATGTTGTTGTTGTGTCTTTCGGCTTATCCTGGTTAGGGGTCGCCACAGCGGAACTCTGGTCCACTAATGTTTGGTAGTGGATTTTTATGTGCCTAGTTACCAGCCCTGATGCACAACCTTCAACGAAGGCACGCCCATTCACGCATGCCTCCACACAGAAGACATCATGTACAGGTCGTAAAGTGTGTTTCCTGTCTTCCTCTCACAGGTGCTGAGGTTGGGCTGCTGATGTCACTGAGCAAAATAGTGATGATGAGGATAGGTGTGTTGAGGCACAGGCATGTTTGCCAGGGTCTGTCATTGGGCCACCAATCGACAGAACACAAGTTTCCACCCCATCCATGCACACAGTCATACTGCCAATACATCCATCACCAATGCCCTTAGCTGAGGGACAGTGTACAGTCAGCATTGGCCAGGACAGTGTGGTATCTATGGCACATGCATCCTGACACAGCAGCCATACCCAGATGTCTGGAAGGGTACAACATAGGCAGATGTCCAGGGGTTATCATCGGAGCACTGCTGCTCATCATGCCCCTGGCAGACATGCCACAGGTCTTACAACCTCACCCATGTTCCAGGCTATCATGGAGGCACAGGCAAGTATGGAATGGTACACCAGACAGGCACTAAGGGCACAGAGGGCACATAACACCGCTGTAATTGACAGTATCTGTGACCTAGAAGGTGCCATCCGTAATTACACTGAGGTCACTGATACACACTGGGGTGAGACATTGGATGTCCTCCGCAATGTCATGTCCATGTGTCAGGACACTGCAGGATGGTTGAGATGTCAGCGTGGACGTATGCCAGCAACATCAGCAGCTGGCAGTCACCATGGACGTTCCTCAAGCCACAGCCTCTCCCGTAGTGCCAGTACCAGCCCCAGCAATGTTGGGGATGGGCTGTCCATAGACCATCCTAGAAGACCACGTGCACGTGGCTTTGGACAGTCCCAGCAGGGACCTGGGTCCAGTGTACATCTGTCCACCTCTGAGGATAGTACACAGTCTGGCTTAGTACCTGATAATGTCAGTAGCACACCTGCCAGGCACAGGTACCGTGTCCGTGGCCAGAGACTGTGATCTGTAAAGCCTGGCATTTACAGTCTCTGGCTGTCCCACAAATCCCCGTATATGGCAGCCACATGGTGGAACTGTGTGCATGCAGACACACGCACACATAAAACAGACACCTAGGGCTAACACATACCCGTACACATTACATCAACATTGGCCCATAGCAGTACTCTTGGCCCTCACACACACACACACACACACACACACACACACACACACATACATGTTGATTGTATGGCTCAATGTAGGCCTCTGGAAAAACAACAACACACCCTGTGCATATGATGAAATCTGTGCCACCTCCTGTCATCTGTAACATTGATGCAGGAACAGGCTACCATGGTGCTGATGCACAGGGTGACTTTCCAGCAGTATAGCAATGTTAGCATGTTGTCAGTAGTAGAGTGTAATGATATCCTTGAAGGTGGAGCTGAGCAGGCATGATGCATTAAAGCTATGACTGTCAATGTAGTATTGTTTACACCAGTGTTAGTTCCAATAGTGTATTGTGCACCCACGTGCCACTTGGCTGATGTGTGTAGTATTGGCAACATGTGTTAGAGAGTGGACAGTACATGTGGGAAATGTGTAGCACAGATTTGCAGGTGTACATTTGTGAACATGGTGGAGGTGCACTGTCTGCATGTACGTGCACAGTGGACACATGGGCAGGGTGACATGCCCTGTGTTACACAGTAACACTGCATAGTTTATATTGGTGGCCAGTATACATTGTACTACACGCATTTTGGAACTTGAGTACACGTATGTATGACATGGTTTGACACTGTGCTGTGGGTGATACTGTTACTATCTGTCATTGTTTTGCATTCTGGTAGTATACATAACCTCAACAGCCTGACCATAAACAATTGTTAGATGATGTCTTGACAACTGACACACAGATGTAGGACACACAGTAACAATTGGATCCTTCAGGTACTATACTATGCCAGTAACCAGTGGTATTCACCTGCACCCATTCCTAAGACCACTCCTGTTTGCCATATAGCTCTCTTAGGTACAAGCAATCACAGTAGGGATATGTCCGTCCAAGTCTGGAAATGCATACTGTGGCCTATAATGCATTCTCCAGATGACACACACATCCTCCACACAGGTATCATACAGACAGATACCTGTTGTCAAACCCATGCTGTAAAGCTATAAGCCAACCAGAGCATAGTCATCCACCTTTACAAAACATAGTATCCCCACAGTACCACATAGGTAGTAGCCACCAACATGTTGAACAGGTACAGATGTGTACATGCAGCCAAGTGTTACGTCATCTCTACTATGGTAATCACATTTCCAAAGGTATTTAGAAATCCCTCGCTGGATCACATAAGCAATAAGGGGTCTGCATGCATATCCACAAAGGTTGTTGTACACCTATAATGAATAGCCATCATTGACAGACTTTGCTTCGTTTGAACAGGTCTGTAATATATCTCAGCCATAAACCCTCACTCACACAATTCAATAGAAACCATAATGAGTGTGTGTGACATGGATGACCTAGGCCAGGGATCACTGCAGTGGCTGGCCTTGTCACAAGCATACAGATGTGACCTAAGGTCTGGAAAGTGCAGCACACTGGCAAAGATGACAGATGTGTTGATGGAGAAAGCAGGGTTCCCACCTATGAAATAAGTGATGTCACATGTACGTTTATCTATTTGCCACACAGCTACCTGACGTGCAATGCACATACTGTTATCATACAGTAGCAAAAGCAAAACCCACAACACATTGACCAACAGTATCACACACACACTCACCTACCAAGTGCAGGATTCAAACCCCTACCTAACTACTTCATGATACTAGAGAAGTACACATTAACACGACGCTCTATACACATTAGTGGGAGTGCTCTTTTCCACAGGTATATTTGTAGGATGGTGACATCATCAGACTTGAGAAAGACTAGTATACCACTTTTAAGGTGTTGTACTACTCTCCAAAAAGGTTGCTTTTCTCCAAGGAGATCACACACAGACTTGTGAAGTGCAGGATTCAAATACCTACTTAATGATACTAGATGAGTACGCATTAACACAACACGCTATACACACTACTGGGAGTTCTCCTTTCCACAGGTATATTTGTAGGATGGTGACATCATCAGACTTGAGAAAGATTAGTATACCACTTACTCTCCAAAAAGGCTGCTCCTCTACAAGGAGATCACACACACTTGTCAAGAGCAGGATTCAAACTCCTACCTAACTACTTGATGATACTACGCGAGTACACATTAACATGACGCGCTATAAACATTAGGGGGAGGTTTTTTTTCCACAGGTATATTTGTAAGATGGTGACATCATCAGACTTGAGAAGGATTAGTATACCACTTTTAAGGTGTTGTACTACTCTCCAAAAAGGTTGCTCCTCTCCAAGGAGATCATACACACACTTGTCAAGTGCAGTATTCAAACCCTACCTAACTATTTCATGATACTACAGGAGTACACATTTACACGACACGCTATACACATTACTGTGAGTGCTCTTTTCCACAGGTATATTTGTAGGATGGTGACATCATCACACTAGACAAAGTGGGTTAAATTAGGTGACATTAGGTGAGCTACATAGAAGGAATGTCTAAACACTTTGGCCATGTGATCATCAAAGGAGAGTTTACCATCTACCTGTGTCCTCAGGGCCATAATGACGTTCTCCATATATGCTGGATTACCACCTATGTGGTAATTTGTGTGCACTTTGTTTTATCCAAAGGGGATGACTATGCATTCTTTGGCATTCTGGTTGAAGGCATTGTTTTGACACCAGGTATTTGTCTCTGTAAGACCCTTCTGGAGGATGTCTGTGTCAGCCATAGAGTCGATTATGGACCACAGTTAGCAGTCATCTGCAAACCTGTTCAGCCATACTCCTCCCGTGCTTGCCTGTACCTCTGAGCAGTATCTACTGAACAGGTGGGGTCCCACGACCAAGACCTGTGTGATGCCATTTGTGACTGGTTTAGAGTCGGACATGGCACCCGCAACCCTGAACATGTGTGTTTGATCTGTGAGCCACTTGGCCACTCATCCTGTGACATAGCTGTTAATGTTCAAGCTGGTAAGCTTGTCCATGATGACAGAGTGGGGAATGGTGTAGAAAGTCCTTAGAGAGGTCCAGATGGGCTGTGTGGACTACTTTCACCTCCATCTATGTCCTTGGTAACTGTTTCAAATAAGTCAACTAGGTTTAGGAGGCAGGATCTGCCTTTAACAAGGCCAAGTTGGGTAGAGTCTAGTGTGCGGAGGTCCCCGATGTCTCTGTTTATGTGTTCCATGATAATTTGCTCCATAGCTTTGCAGACCAGGCTGAGTAGACTTATAGGGCAATGGTTTCCAGGTTCTGTTGTAGCACCACTTTTATGGAGCTGGATGACTGTTGGTGTATGCCATTCTTTGGGTACATAGCCTGTGGTACAATTGAGTCTGGACAGTGAATGTAGGTGAGGGTGTAGTTCCTTTTGGGGCTGGTGTAAGATGCAGCCTGGGACACCATCCAGGCCCATTTGATGCTGTGTTCTTAGCTTTGGAGAGGGCTGTCTTTACCTGCATGTCCATGAAGTCTGGGGCTCTGCATTCCTCTGGGATGAACACAGGCCCTTTTGGGGGTGATGGTGGGACGTTTGCACTGAACCTGTCCCCCAGGATGTGGGCAATGTAAGTTAGTTCAGTGTATTTCTTGCCATTTTTCAGCAGCTGACAGCATATTTGGAAGTTGCCACCTACATGTTTGGTATAGCTAACGAAGGCTTTGTGGTTGTTATTCTTACATTCCTTGGCAATTTGTCTTTAGAAACTGGCCTTGGATTATTTTATGAGCGATTATTGTTTCTTCATAATAATGATCAGAGATGCCTTTCCTTTTGTGAAGTTTGCTTTATCATGTGTTCATTTCCTCCTGCTGTTGTCTAGTTTATTTAAGGATGACAACCACCAGATTGGTTTATTATTTTTGGAGGAGTGCATCTTAGTTTTATTTGGGATGTCTCAATCAATGCATCCCTGTAGATGCTCATAGGATGTACTTGTAAATTATTCGGCAGATTGTATGGCATTATCCTATAACAAGGGGGCTTTGGAACTTTCCACTTTGGTCTTGGGAAGTGTGCAGTTTGCTTTTGAAAATGTCTCCACAGTGGTTTCATTGACTGGGGTGGGTGGGATGTGGATGTCCAGTGTGATTACTTTATAATCTGATATTACCAGCAAGGGGTTTATCTCTGTTGTGGTACACTGGTACCCTATATTGGTGATGATCAGGTCCAGTATGCTGTCACCTCTAGTGGGTGTGGTGACCAGCTGTTCCAGGGTGTTAGGGTTTTTAAACTCTAGGAAACATTGGTCAAAGGACGTTGTACACGAGTAATTCTCCCACTCAATGTTTTGGTAGTTGTAATCTCCTCATGTAATGGTGTTTGATAAGACCTTTGCATTTTCCACTGTTCTCAGGACTACTAAGTGGGGTTCCTGAGACAAGGTAGGTGATCTGTAGCAGGCTACGATCTGATAAGCAGCTTTGCCCAATTTTAGTTGCACTTGCATGGTCTCAAAGGCCTGATGCTGTGCCACTAACCTGTAGGTGTGGGTATCCATACGGTAAATGGATACACCCCTTCCTTTGGTATTTCACTCGTGGTTTTGGGTCCGAAGATCAGTGGGAATGTAAGTGTTTTACGTGGAGCATGTCCAACAGCTCTGTGTTTGACATAGCTTTGTATGTTAGGCAGAGAACACCTCTGAGTAGGCGATATGCAAGGGAGTTTAGCTGGGGCATTTTGAGATCGTCTGTGTATGGCATGTATTTCAGGCTGCTAATGCTCTTTGTGAGGTATTGATGCAGGCTTTCCAGTTGTTGTAGTTGTCTTGTGAGGTACATAGCAAAAGGGGTGTTGTTGTCTATTATGGCTTTAGTGAGTGATGATTAGAGGGGAACAATGTCCTCTTCTATTCTGCATGAGCACCTTTTGTGATGAGATGTGCCACATAGGAGGATTTCCTGACTACTGTGGGGATGTGATTATCACAGTTGTGTCCACTGTCCACCTGTGACCCAAGGTCTCTTGTTACACTTTCAGTGTTAAGTATACTACCGCCTATGTTGTAGTTCATGGCTACAAAGTTTTTAACAAAGGGGATGACAATGCACATTTTGGCATTGAGCTTGAGCCCATGGCTTTGACAACAGCCATCTGTGTCAGTGAGGCCCTTTTGTAGGATGTCCACATCTTTAGTGTTTACAATTATGGCTCCTAGTTTGCAGTCATCTGGAAACGTCAGTAGCCACAGACCTTCCATGTTAAAGTTTACATCAGGGATGTAGATACTAAACAGGACAAGACCCAGGCCTGGACCCTGTGGTACTGCACTTGTCACTGGTCCAAAGTCATACATGGAGTCTGCTACTTTCACAGTGTGTGTTGTGTCAGTAAGCCTGTTGGCAACCCATCTTGTGACATAGCAATTTATACCTCATTTAGTGGGTTTATCTATATTTACAGAGCGTGGGGTGGTGTTGTAAGCTGTGGCAGGATCTACATAGGCTGTGCAAACCACCTTACCCTCACATGATCTGCATTTTACAACCCCAACATGGTTGTGGTCCAGGGTTTGGGGATTACATATGTATTTTTTATAAGTTGTATGATGATACATTCCATGGCCTTGAAGGGCAGGCTAATCAGGCTAATGGGGTGCTAGTTCCTGGGATCTGTGGTGTCTCCACCCTTGTGTAGTGGGATACCCGTCACTGTGCACCATTCAGCTGGCACAAAGCCTGAGGTGTGGCTATGACTGAACATGGTACATCAGTGTGGTGCCTGTTTGTTCTGTGGTTTGTGTAGAACACAGCCTGGGAGGTTATCTGGTCACATGGCTGCTGTGATACTGGCTTTGGAGAGTGTTTTTTACCTGTGCAGCCGTGATGACAGCAACTTTGCAGTCTTCCATTATAGTGATGTGCTCTTTCATGGGTGAGAGGGGGGTAAAGTTAACACTGATCCTATCTGCCAGGATGTTGGCAATATCAGTTGCATCTGCATATTTAGTGCCATTGAGCTGCAACTCAGAACAGATCTGAGTGTTGCCATGACATGGACCTGTCTGTTGTGCAGAGATCTCCTGAGTAGACAGTATGGAACAGAGTATAGATTGGGTTAAATTCAGTCTTGTTGCATGGGGCAACTGTTTGAGGCCAGTAATCCTCTTGTTGAGGTACTTCAGTGGTCTTTCCAGCTGCTGAAGGTGCCTAGTCCGATTCATCGCAAGTGTGTTGTGATACTCTCTGACGGGTCTGATGACTGATGAGTAGAGGGAACCTCCTTTTTTAACCTACATGCACAGACCTTGGCAGTTTGTGGGAACACATTGCATGATATTCTGACCAGTTTGTGAATGTGTTTCTGGAAGTAGAGATGACTATCCACATTTGTCCATAGATCCCTTATTATCACCTCCATATTTAGCCTGTGTGTGTGAGCATGCCCAGTATGACCTTTCAGTGTGATGTTGAATGAAATCCACTACATTTGTTGGAGTGTGTGAGCATGCACAGTATACACATTTATACTATATGTGTATGGTAAATCAAGTTGTATTTTTACAGCAGGCCTGACCTTTGTGTCATAGATCAACAGGATCATGCTGTGCCTGCAGGGCTTCCATGAGACACTTTGCATAGACTTATCAACATTTCTACATATAGGGGGGACAGCTATTCTTTGTAATTTCTACCCGGGGGCACACCTGATTGTTACTGTGGGTGTACATAGGATGAGGGTTTCACCTGACACTTATACACATTTGCTAGGCCTGCACTGCTATGTAAGGTACACCATTTCAGTCTGTACTGTTGCCTATCGTACTGGCTTGAGGCATACTACTGTACTACAGATCTTAGCGTCCACTGTCACGTATATTAGACTGCAACTTCATAGCCTACCCAACCCACATCACACCGCCTGGCCTGCTATTCTCTGTCTGCATAAGCCTTGGGGGAGGTTACCCATATGCCTCTTTAGGGGCATGCTACAGCATTTCTTTGTGTTTGCATTAGTGTACAATTGTCCTGCTGTGTCTGTGCCAGTGAAATGCTGTCATAGCTTAGTGCTTCAGTACTGTGATTATAGTGCACAGTATCCTGGGTTCGAGCCCTGTCACTGCTTTTTATTTTCATGCTGGGCAGACCAGACTGCTTAAGGAACAGTACAGCAAATATGAGCATGTTTACCTGACTTTGCTCAACTTTGCCCGACTTTGCCCGACCTTGGCCAACATTGTTCAACGTTGCCCGACGCGCTAGTTGGCGCAGGCAATTTTGTTTACATATACAAAATAGGAGTAAAAGCTGCTTAGCACTGCTTTATATTGCTTAAAACATGGCAATCATGCCTCAGGTGGTGCTGTAGGGCTGCCTATGTCGGATGCACATAGTACACTCCCTACACATGTTTGAAAACAGGTAAGTGTCAAGTTAGGCATCCCTTTTATTTTATGTGCGAGTCAGAGAGAGGTATAATTTCCAGGGTTCCTACTGAGCCAGTGTATGTGCTATGCGTTGCCTCTTTGCCAAGGCCAAGACATACCGGGCACGCCTCCTTCTGCCTACTGCAGCAGGCTCAGGTTGTTCCTCCTCCGAGTCACGCTGTGCCTGTGCAGGCCTTGGCAATGGTGGGGGGCTGTTTGACCCTGCCCCATGCTGTTCTTGCTGCAGCTGTTTTCGCAGGATCATATTGTGCAGCATGGCACATACCATGACAATTTGGGTACATGTACTTGGTTAGTACTGCAAGGCTCCACCAGATGTGTCCAGGCACCGGAACCATGAGTTGAGCATCCCAAACACATGTTCGATTACATTTCGTGTTTGTGCATGTGCCTCATTATGGAATTCTTGTTCAGGTGTGAGTGCATTTCTGGTGGGTGTCATCAGCCATGGCTCCAGTGCATATCCAGCATCCCCCACTAGGTGACCATCAGGGATGTCCCCATTGGCAAATGTCTGGTACAGCTGTGTCAGACGCCAGATATGGGAATTGTGGTAGCTTCCAGGGCAGCCAGCACACACATTCAGTATTATGCCCTGGGCATCGCACATGACCTGGCAGTTGATGGAGTAGAAGCCTTTGCGGTTGATGTAGGCCCTACCCCGCTCACCAGCTGGTGCTTTGATGTGTATGTGCATACAGTCAATGCACCCACTACCTCAGGGTATTCCGCTATTTGCTGGAAAAGACGCATATTGCTGGCCAATGCCTCACGGGAGTTGGGGAAATATACATGATCACTGACATTCTGACATGGCATTCAGGAACTGGTGCAGTACCCTGGATGCTGATGCCTGTGAAATCCCCATCATATCACCAGTTGGTCTCTGGAAGGTACCTGTTGCTAGTATTCTTAGGCCAACACATACCTTGGTTTCCACTGGGATGGGTTCCCCTCTGTTGGTTCTGTGTGTGAGGTGTGGCCTGCACAGCTCAACAATTTGCTGCAGGAGGTCTCTGTCCACTCTATAGCGCTCCACTATCTCCAGCTCATGTAGCCCCTGGTGGGTTACCCTGGGTCTGCACACTCTTCTCCGTCTCCTCACTGTGGGTTGCTCAGCAGCATTCGCAATGGCACCACCCTCAGCATCTTGCACATGTTGCCTTATAATAGCAATGGCAGCCCCTAACATTTTTTTTTGTCTCAGTTAAGCTTTTTAAGTTTTCACTTCTCTTTGTAGACTGCAGTGTTACAGTGTTTGTGAGAAAAACATGGGGGAATGTTGTTTGCAGACTTTTAAGTGCTGGGCTTTGCTGTGCTAGTGTACTGCCTGTGTAATTGGCTGATTCTGATTGATTTCACCTGGCAGCTCTGCTAGTTCTCCTTGGTTAACTTCCTACTACTTCTTTTCCTTCCTTTTCCCTTTCTGTTTCCACAGGGGGCAGCGCCGCGCAAACAAGCGCATACACGCGCACACGTGCGCACACAAGCTTACACAAGCTAAGGCGGGTGCATATGCATGCACACAGGCTTAGACAGCCTTACACAGGCTTACACGGGTGCACACATGCGTACACAGGCTTAGACGGGTTTACACGTGCGCACACAGTGTAAGCATCTTTGCAAGAAACTTTAGTGATATCCACGGCATGCACCTTCGGTTTCTGGGTTTCAGTTGGGACAACTGTAGACACGCCTCTTCCAGTCCTGAGTAACTCACAGCAAACACATGCCACTCTGCTCCAATAAGCTTACAGTCTTTGATACATACCCCTTCATGATGTCACCTATCTTCTAGTCTACTACTCCCCTAACCCTACACTTACACTCTAGAGACATGGTTCACATGGCAGGGAAAATTGGGATTCACTATCCTTATCCTCATTTGCATAGGATTGCCTACTAATGCTTGGTTACATCTCTCAAACTGAGCTTCCCCCCTTAGCAACCACTACTCAGTAGCCATGTTGTCTTCAGCCTGCCATTCACCTGCATGGCAGAGGAATATTTTTAATAAAATGCCTATTTTTGTCTTTTTTGTTATTTTTTGGTTTTTATAGCGCCGCACGTTTGCGTGGCGCTGTGCTACGCTTAAACATCGGAGATCGGGGAAAAAAATATTTTTAATATTTTGCAACAGATAAAAATGCCAATGGCCTTATGTTTGGCCATTGGCATGCTTCCTCAACTGGATACATCCTTTATTTGGAGCTGTCATAGCTCCATTTTGCTATTTGCAGAATGGTATTCCGTTACCAACGGAGTACATTTCTACAAATAACTACTCTTACTCGGATATGTTAGCGTTTCCTGGATCACAAATTTACCTCATCTGCATAGCTTTCAGCAGCAAATGAAGTAATTTGCATAACATCTGTCCGTGCAAGAGTAATTTTAGGAGCTCTCATGCACGCCCCTGCCAGCTGTTGCTGGATCGCTCAGCAGACATATTGGATGTCTGGAGTCTTATTCTACTCTTAGACTCCATGCAAGCCTTCCTGAATCTGGCCCAATGTCTTTCAGTATTTTTCTCTTCTCTAGTTTGCTCACGTTTATTTGTAAAAACAAATTACACATTCATTAATACCAACACTAAGTGTACATGATCTGTATTCAGGGACATCCCTTCCACTTTTTTTGTGCTTTTTAGTAACTCAGAAAGATCACACTAAGTGTACATGTAATCTACAATTTGTGGTAATCTTTACGAACCCTCTTTGATATTTAAGGCTGCAAGAAAATCAGCAGGAAAACTACAACTAGAAGAAAAAAGGTGTGACTTATGCTTGTGTTATCTGTTCACTCAGAATGGTGTACACTTAGTGTAGGCATTAATGAATCCCAGAGATTACGTATACATTCCTATCCATATGAATGCACCATGTTTGTTTTATTTTAAGGTGTTTCTCACATATTTTATAACATTTTTCTGAAATATTTTAAGTAATCAATTGATGTTACCCTTGGGGGTTGGCAAAATGGTTAATGCATTTGCTTCACAGATGCAGCATACAGAGTTCAAGTCTTACCTTTGAAAGGACACTGCCTATGCATAAAATGGTCTATAAGGGAAGCTAGCCTTGTACTTACCCATGAACCTCTGGAAATGGGCTGTTTGGCTCAGCTGGCCTTTCCTGGTGAACAAAGAAAAGAAATAAATGCACTGTTTTTACACCCTTGCAGGACATGTCTCTCTTCTACACAGTTAGCATTTGCAAGTAAGGGGGCTGCAAAAAGTGGTTTTCATGTTGTCACCCATGGCTTCAGTAGATGTATTTTTCAATAAGTTTAAATTGCTTAGTTTACACTAAGCAAGGTTTGACACTGTCTCTTGAGGAATCTGTTGGTCAAAGAAAAGAGACCTGATTCAGGCAGGGAACCTGCTCAGACACATCAAACCAGATTAGCCAAGCAGTGGTCAGTGTATAAATAAAAAGCAGTCTTCTACTCTATATAAAGACAGCTGTGTCACTTTCAAAATAAACCTTATTGTACTTGTCAGCAACTAAAATGTTTTATAGTCAATATTCTGCAATTGTATTTCAATTTTGTTATAAATAATTTAAAATCCTTTGATTCAAAATGTGGGTAATATGTTTATACTATTACACTACCTAATATGGGTATTTTAAGGAAACAGAATATGTGGTTTTATTTTTTAAACTTTCATGCTATTTTTAAAGGATATTCTTCAAGTGCAATTCATCACACTGTCCAGTAGATGGTGTCAATAAATAAGAAATGGTTGTACTCATGAAACAATTCATTGAAATAAGAACCTGTCATTTTTTAATATATGTGAATAAGTTTTGAAAAACAATAAATTTATTTAGAGTTTTAGTATTTTGTATAATGTACACACATGTAAATATTTAACATTTTATTGAGATTTATATATATATTTTATGAACTTTGAATGTTTCCTGTAACATTTGAAAGGGGATTTTAATGTGTTTTACTGGTCTGTTAATTAAATTATGTCAACAGGGGTTTGATTTATAAGTCCGGTGATTTACAATGAGCCCACATCTGATGAAGTAACATACAAACGAAAACGTAACTTGGAACGTTTATATGTGCTGACGTGTTGGAAGCGGATGCTGTTTTAAAATTATCATTAAAATTTCTCGCCTGACCCTCCTCTGTGGTTTTATTACTTCACCTATTGCATCATTTTTTGGACAACTAAAATGTTTGTTAGAAAGATTTTCCAGAGCTGAGAATGCTTTAGCTAAAAAATGCAGTTATATTTATTAGTCTTCTCTCAGCTTCTCTTCTGTTTGTTCTCTCAAATGTGCTTTTCTTTTTACAGCTGATCCCTGTGTTTTAACAGTTTAGTTTTTTTAAAAATTATAACAAAAATCAATAAACAGAATAAAGAAATTGTACCTTCTTATTTTAAATAAATGTCTTATCATGGGTTGCTCCTGCCAGCTGCAACAAAGGTAAGTAAGAATTTGAAATATCAGCATGCTGCTTGGGTATTCAAAGCTGATGCCTCCTCCATTATGGAAATGCAGCATTAATGCGATATGCTTGCTTCGGTTTCACATTAATTTTCTTAGTGCATGCATCTGTGTTTGCATATGCAATCAAGGGAAGACGTGTGTATGTGGGGATGGGGTCCATAACTTTTTCTTTAAAGTGTACAAGCAAAACAAGTGGAATCCCAGAAACTGGGACAATTATAAGCTACCCACATTTCCATCACCTCTCTGCTGAAATTAACACGGGAAGAGATAGCCTTACTTAGGATAATGTCTGACTTTGGCCACAGATTTCAGAAAAGGTGCAGTAATGAAAATTTCTATACTTCATGCCTTTCTAGTGATAATGGATTTATTTTCTATCTATCTTTTATATTTTCTATATATTTATCTGTTTGTCTTGTCTGTCTGTCCATCCATTTAGCTAGCGTATTCACTTGGTACTTTTTCAGGCTAAGTCTGATTAAGTGACTTGCTTTGAGTCACACAGCAGTAAAATGGAGGCAGAGGGAATCAAACCGTAGAGTATAGGAAGGAGCTCATTAATGGCTCATTACCTTAATCATCTATGCAAGTTGCAAAAATAACAGGATGATTTCAGTATCTTAGGAATGTATGCCCTGAGCTGGCACCACAGTATCCCATTGGTGTTCACTGTTGTCACGTGACATTTTTTACATAATTCAGTATAGCCCTTGCTTACTTCCTGTGTTCATTCCTTCCAGTCATGTATGATGCCCCCACATTATTATAGAGATGATAAAACCACATCATGGCACTGTTATGTTTTACGAGTCTCTTTCTCACCCCTTTTCCCTGTAACCATCTGAAATGGATCATGAAATGTCAGTTATTTTCTCCTTCCTTTTTGGTGTCTTCACTGTGCTCTCGGTTACAGCTTCATTCAGAGCTTGTGCTGATTCAGTCTCCTTCTTTACCATGAATATGTACCTCACTGAGTTCAGTACTAAAGCATCTCCCATCACTGAGTTTCTGTTCCTAATTTTTGTCCATCGGTTAATCTCAATTTTAAGTCTGCCCTTGTCCTTCGCTGCTTTTAGAATTCTCAATACCATCCTGCTTCCTTGTTCTGCCTCAGTATCTTCATTTTGATATGCTCGACAATTCATCATCATCAGTCTGTCTCAGAGTCTGTTTTATTCTCTTCTTTTATAAGTGCTCATCTCCATGTCCTTTACTCTTCCTGTTCCTTCTGTAGAGTGTGACCCTGGATGCCACTTTATTCCAGTCCGTGTGCATTGTACTCATGTTTCTTTTACAGCCTTTCTGTCTTTGCCTCTGTGTACTGTTAAAGTGCTGATTCATTTTTTAAGCTAAACATTTTACATGACAACCTCCCTCCCCTCACTGCTTCCATTTCTCCATATCTCCCACCCTGTATGGTATGCGCCCTCATCACTTGAAGATTCCCATCTTCATGTTCCCATTTTAATATACAAGGGCTGGTGTTTCTTGAATGTTTCAAGTCCATCTATCCTGGAATAAATTCTCTGATCCCCATGTACTTCCTCAGCCAGTTATGTGTATATACTATAACTCTTCTCAGAACAGTAGTGTCCTCAGGGAGTCACTGAATTCTGTAATTATCTCCTTTATACGACACAGCACCTTGTCATTGCTTTGTGGTTCTCTTCTGTGTCCCACCTTCAGTCTGTCAGTCACCATCATCTGTTTCACATGCAGTGGCACAAGAGGCTTAAAAGATGGATTTTTTATGCTTTGCTTCACAGCTTCATTTGCAATGTCTAATAAAAGTCGCAGTATCTTCTCAGTTTATATTCCCTCGGCTCTTTCTCCTCTGTTCTTGCCATGCTTGAGTAACGTTGCGTCTTTCGGCTTTTCCCGGGTAGGGGTAGCCACAGCGGAACTCCGGTCCGCTAATGAGTGACAGTAGATTTTTACGTGCCGAGTTTCCGGCCATGATGCACACCCTTCAAGGAAGGCACGCCCATTCACACATGTCTCCACACAGAGGACGCTCTAGCTGAAAAGCGAACAGGACAATGTTTTTACTGTGAGGTTGCAACGCTACCGCAGCACCATGCTTGAATAATACTGCCTGTAAAGGAATCTCCCTCTGAAGCACATCACCAACTTCTCTCTTCCTCTTATCCTTTACTGTTGTACCTTTTGTTTTAAGCTGCTTTACTTTTTATTTTTTATAACTGCTTTCCTAGATGCTCTCATGACGTTAACATTGTGACATTGTCCTACTCTTCATAGGAACACTGTCGCTTCATTTTTGGCACATCCCCACCATGTTTTTAGTCACTTCTAGTTCCTGAAGCCTACCTGGGTAGCTACCTACTGTTACTTTAAATTTACTTCACACTTTCAGTGCTTTGGCAAATGGAAAGGAACACCCTATTCCACGTATAAATAAGTATTGTTATATTATGAAAGTTAACTAAAGATCACCCGGGGATTAAATAACACTCAGCAGCTCTGCATCTCGGCCATATAACAAGTTAGTGACTCAAAGACAGGAAATAAAGTGGCAAAATATTCCTACAAGGACAAATAGAAAAGATAATGAGTTCGAAGATGATCCTTATAAAATATTTACAGACCGCTTACAGTACAACGCATTGTGTAATTTATAAAACATTCCACTAATGTGTATTTCATTTAAAAAAAAAACATGCAACATAGTACAACATTACACTGTGGTCTGTCTTACCTGTGAAAGGCATTATGTGCGAGTGGAGTTGGGAATCCTTGCTTGTTTTGCTGGGCTGTGAAACTCTAAACCTACTGTCCTGGAATTCTCACTAATACAACTCCTGAAAGTCCCTCCTCTTCTGTGATGTGTCTTGTTTACTAATCACGTGGCAAACTGTAAATGCTTGTAGAAAAAGTCCCTTAGATCCAGTAACTGTTTTAGATGTTACTTTCATTTACGTTTCTGGTTTTTACTGCTGCTGTATGGGTCAGTCCTGTTCATGACAGATTAGATACGTAGTTTAAACAACTAACAACAAACAGGGTTCAGCTTTCAAGTTATTCGAAAGTACAAGTACTGCACAGTTTCAGTACAAATAAAGTGTTGCAAATGCATAAGGAAAATTTGAAATGATACCATGTGTCCATAACTATAAAGTATAAACAATATATCTAAATAAGGCAGTCATTTATAGTAATGGTAATTCAAGTAAAGAGGACAGAAAGTTGACGGAGTTAACATGTGAAAGGGACCCAGGAAGCAGAATGAGACAAGGGGACTGGCCACAGTATTGTTAGTGGACAGGGATAAATAAATGATATGGGAATCCCTCCTCACCACGTAAAGGAAATACAACCCTTTCCCCATCTTCAGAGCTGAATTAAAAAAAACTCCTCCACACAAAATGAAACAGTACTTGCCACACAGAAAGCTAAATCACATAAGGGCCTCTCAACCTTTAGCATTACTCTCTTCAGCTACAAACACATATCTCTCAACTCTCAAGATTTTCGCAGAATGCCCAGATGCCTCATATTTTTGGTCTGTCCGTTTGTAAAATGTGTGGTTTTCTGGCAAATCATTGAGCAGTGAAGTCACTAAATCATGACATATATTTGAGTTTTGGACTTCTTGTACATCAGAACATGGATGCTAACTCAAATCCTGTTATTCTAGTAACTTTAATTTCTAAGAGCAATATTTAAAATCTGTTCCTAGTTTTAGGCCTTTGCCCCCCCCCCCCTCATTATTGTAGGTCATGTGTGTCCATATTTCTAGTACTAAGAGGTTGAGAAGTATGCACCCAACTTCCCCACCATCTTGCCCTGACTCTCATTATCCCACAGCATTTCCACCATGATGTAAACCTGAAATATAATCATGTGACTTGTACAATTTTCATTTTTCTCATTATTGTTGTTACATCTGTTAATTACTACTGTACAGTTTTTGTTATATATTGTTACTTAATGTTCTTTTTTGATATGTACAGCTTACCACCTCTGTTCTCTCTTTCTTTATTTCCTTGTGTTTAACCCAGGCAGTACCTGAAATTGGTCAGTTGTGATCAGTGTACCACCCCAGTAATCTTCTTCTTCTTTCGGCTTTTTCCCAGTTAGGGGTCGCCACAGCAGATCACCTGTCTGCTCATGATTGGCAGTGGAGTTTTACAGTGCTGAGTTGCCAGCCCGGCGCCCAACCTTCCACGGAAGGCACATACACACACTCACACCTAGGGCCAGTTTATAGTATCTAATCCACCTACAGCATGTTTTTGGGATGTAGGAGGAAACCGGAGCACACAGAGGAAACCCACGCGACCACAGGGAGGACATACAAACTCCGCACAGAAGGCACCCCAGCCAAGGATCGAACGGGAGAACCTCTTGTTGTGAGGCGGCAAGGGAGTACAAGGTGGCAAGGAAGCCAAACAAGCATTTAAGGAGTGACAATAAGGTTATCTAGAAAATAAAGTGTTTCATGGGAGAATATATATATATATATATATATATATATATATATATATATATATATATATATACAGGAGAAAAAACAACTATATGCGAAGAAAAAGGGTAATGAGATGAAAAACAGGATAGAGAAAATAAATGTGAAAGTTAAAACAAAAAAACACACAGAGTGTATTTTTATATGATGGATGAATCAGAAAGATAGCTGCTGAGGCATAGAACAGATAGAAGGGGGTGGGTGTGAGTGAGGCAAAAGGAAGGAAATGGAGCAAACTGAGTACAATAAATACTTTATCAGTAGGAAAAGCCCTACTGCCTTACTCCGGATGTGTCCTGCATGTTTCCCTCAGAAAGGTATGCAGCAACTCTGTAGATGACATTCTCTAAGTTCAGCCTTGATGTAGAATAAGAAGGAAGGATACTGGAAAAAGTCAGTGTCGTAATTTGTAATGCTGAAAGCTTTGTTTTCTGCTTCCTTTTTTGACAAACATCTCGACCTTTGAGCATTCAAAATCTTAGCACTGGGTTTTGAAAAATACAGAGAATAGCACTTTCCTATTTTTCAAAATAGAAGGTTTTCATGTTATAGACCCCATATTGTTAGTGACAAAGAATCTTTGTATACACTTACTTTGTTTAGTAATATATGTCTCCTTAAAGTAGTCTGATTTCATGAGGAACATCTATTTGTAAGGAACAAGGCTAGATCGAATAGTCAAAATCATAGTGCTATGCCTAAATCATAGCAATTGAGAAGTATGCTTTTTTGATTCCGAGAATGTTGAGTGGTTGCTTTTTTCTGAAGCATGAGACTAAAAAGAAAAAAGAAAAGATCCTAATGATTATTATCTGGGTAAGTTGTCAGACCCACAGACCCTATTCTGCTGTATCTGATCATGTTAGGTCAAGGATAACAAAAATATATTTGCAAATGAGTGCAGCCACTCAGCCAGTTTGTTTTTAAATGGTACCATCCAGAGGAACCCACACACACAAAAAGAGAACATGCAGACTGCCCACACAAGATGGCCAGAAGTCAGGATTAAACATCAGACATGGAAACTCTGAGCCAAAGATCTCACTGTTGTTACAATAGTAGCATAGGGTGCTTGAACAGATTTTTCTTCCAACTTCAGCCAGAAAAAATCCTAGGAAAGAGGCAGGCAAAATTGGAAAAATATGGAAAAAATAAATAAAATTAAGTGAGTGTAGATCAGGAGATCTTTATCTTGATTTCAAGGACTTCAACAGTGATCTCCGGTAGTACAAAAAATTAACTTTAACTGTACTTCCAAAACAGCAAATTCTAAAACTAGTTTGCATTATTGAAGTTTCTACCTCTGCTTCTACATATACTAATTCTGAAGTCTCTGTATCTCAGAGTATAAAAATACCCCAATGTAGTAGAACCTCAGATTTTTTTTGCTGTATCTTTTTTCCTCTTCATGCCTGTCAGCCATCCTTCCCCAGAAGGTATTGAGCTGATTCACTCCCCATAATAGGAAATCCCTAAAATTAGGGTGAGAGCTAATGTTAAGGATCACTATATGTGCAGCCATGGAGGAGTTTGTGTCTTCACCACCATGTATACATATGGCAGACTATAAAGCTATTTCTTTTAAGCCCTAACTCCCACCCATAGTGGGCAATAGCACCACACAGAGGGCCTTCATTACTCTCTCCTTGAAGGTGCATGCTTCCACCCCATGCTGATTGAGAACTACCGTTACCAGCTTGGTAGTATGTAGCCTGCTTCACAATCAAGCCACAAGCCTCTGCTTACTAGTAAAAAATCTTCCCTTGTCACCAGTCCCTTATCCTACGATAGCTGAGCTCATATCAGCCAATCGCTTTTGCAGTACTCCAGTCAGTTCCTCCAGTGCTGGAGCAATTTATTGAACTCTGATCATCTAGCTTGCTGTCAGGGCTTTATTCCTGTTCACTGCAGAGCTGGGTCTGCAACCTCAAATATTGTTTATATTTCACTGTGTTCTCTCCAAGTATTTCAGCTTTCTAAGGATCGTAAAGAAATGTAACACTCATCTGCAGTAGGAGAGATTCTCTTCTCCCTCTTTCTTATTCAACAAAGATGCAATTGCTTCTGCATTTTTATGGATGAGAAGCGGTGTAAACAAAAACAAATGGGGAAGATATTTTTCAATACTGATCCAAAAATTCCTGTATAATTATTTGACTGTTCTCTTATAAGATTTAACTGAGAGTTAAGCCTAGAAGTCGCCATACGCTCTTCATTTATCACAAACATGCCAGTACAGAAAATAATTATATATTGATGTGACTGCAAAAAATAAAGGGCTTCTAAGGTCAGAAACTGGAAAGGAAACCATTTATCTTTTTATTTATTTTTTCTAATCCAGAATGACCTGATGGGCTGGATAGATTTACATGATGTTGTTGTTTTTTTTTTCACTTACCTTTCTGTTTCCCATGATACATTTATTACCCTCAGAAGATGAGATTATCATGCCATACCCTCTCATGCCAGATCTTTCTGTACTTGAATGGCAATTCTCAGACTTTTTTACCAAAATGCTTCTTAATGTGTAAAAGTAAGTTTCAAATTTGCATTTTTTGCCCAAAGCACATTAAACTATTTGCAGTTTCTAGAGTTGCACCATCAAAACTCTTGACTTTGAATGGAAACTGGGACAAATAAAATAGGATAAAACTTAATAGTACACTGCAACACATCTTTAAGGTATTATTTGTCTATTTTTTTTTCCAGAACTCTGTAAGAAAGCCATCTGGATTACTGTTTCCACACATGGTACAAAAGCATCTGTATCAAACTTTTATCCTACTGTTCTCCTCTCTATTTTCTCTTATAGGTTCATGGGTAGGTACTAGCTATTGGCACTAGGGCTTATATAAGCCTAACCAAAAGGTACCCTGGCTTTCGCCACCCAAGAAAATTATTTTCCTGTGCCATTGTCGAGCAGAGCCACAGAAGTGATCCCCGGGTTGAATTTCCTATCTCCCTTCCAATCATCAAGATTTTTCTTGAAGAGTGCTAATGAGGAGCTTTGTTTGATATAGATAGGTAGTTTGTTCCAGAGTATGAGAAGTCTCTGGGGCAGGAATCTATCCCTCCAGCATGTTCTGTTTATTGTGGTGACAAGGTTTAGGTCCTTAGAGCGTGTAGCTCGAAGGGATTGGGATTTCTTTAAGTGGAGCATGTCTAAAAGCTCTGGGTTTGACATAGCTTTGTGTTTTAGGCAGAGATCGCCTCTGAGTAGGCGATATGCAATGGAGTAAAGCTGCAGTTTTTTGAGACTGTCTGCATAGGGCATCTGTTTGAGGCCAGTAATCCTCTTTGTGAGGTATTTCTGCAGCGTTTCCAGTAGTTGTAGATGTCTTGTGAGGTACATACCAAAAGGAGCTTTGTACTCTATAATGGGTCTGAGTGATGAGTAGAGGGGAACAATGACCTCTTTTTCCCTGGATGAGAAACCTTTTGTGATGAGGTATGCCACTTAGAAGGATTTCCTGACTACTGTCAAAGGAGAGACTACTGTCCACCTGTGTCCCAAGGTCTCTTATCACACTTTCAGTGTTAAGTAGACTACCACCTATGTGGTAGTTCATGGGTACAGAGTTTTTACCAAAAGGGATGACAATGCACTTTTTGGCATTGAGCTTGAGGCCATGGCTTTGATGCCAGGCATCTGTCTCAGCGAGGCCCTTTTGTACGATGTCCACATCTTTTGGAGTTTTGATTATGGCTCCTAGTTTGCAGTCATCTGCAAACTTCGTTAGCCAAAGACCTTCTGTGTTAGCCTGTACTTCAGAGAAGTAGATACCAAACAGGCGAGGACCCAGGACTGAACCCTGTGGTACTCCACTTGTCACTGGTCTGAAGTTGGATTTGGAGTTTACTACTTTCACAGTGTGGGTTCTATCAGTGAGCCAGTTGGCAACCCATCTTGTGGCATAGGGATTTATACCTAGTTTAGTGAGTTTATCTATAATTCCAGAGTGGGGGATGATGTCAAAAGCCTTGCCGAGATCTAGATAGGCTGTGTGAACCACCTTACCCTCATCTATGGCTTTGGTGACCGCTTCAAAGAAGTCTATCAGGTTTAGGAGACATGATCTGCCTTTTACAAACCTGAAATGGGTGGGGTCCAGAGTTTGGAGATTACCAATGTCATTGTTTATAAGTTCCATGATGACACATTCCATAGCCTTGCAGACCAGGCTTGTCAGGCTAATGGGGCAGTAGTTTCTTGGGTCCGTGGTGGCTCCCCCTTTGTGGAGTGGGATAACCGTCACTGTGCGCCATTCAGTGGGTACATAGCCTGAGGTGAGGCTATGACTGAACATGGTACTTAGGTGGGGTGCCAGTTCATTCTGTAGTTCATGTAGAACGCAGGCTGGGATGTTGTCAGGTCTCATGGATGCTGTGTTCTTGGCTTTGGGGAGTGTGATTTTTACCTGTGCAGGTGTGATTACAGTAACTTTGCATTTTTCCGGTATAGAAATGGGCCCTTTAGGGGATGAGAGGGAGGTAAAGTTAGCACTGAACCTATCTGCCAGGATGTTGGTACTATCAGTTGGTTCTGTATATTTAGTACCATCGAATAACAAAAAACAGGCCAGCAACTGTGTGCTGTGTATATTAATTTATTTTTACATAAAGCACAAGAAAAAAACAGACCGGTTTTGGCTAAGGAATTAACCTAGCCTTCATTAGTGTCCTTAGCCAAAACTGGTCTGCCTTTTCTTGTGTTTTATGTAAGAATAAATTAATATACACAGCACACAGTTGCTGGCCTGTTTTTTGTTATTTGATGGTACTTTTTTGGCCGTGCAACTACTTCCGTGCAGGGGGATTTCTTTTCTGTATAGTTAGTACCATTGTGCTGTAGCTCAGAGCAGATCTGAGTGTTGCCATTGAGATTCTTGACATAGCTATAGAATGCTTTGTGGTTGTCTTTAGAGTCAGTGGCGATTTTGTTTTTGTAACTAGCTTTGGAGGATTTTATGAGGGATCTCAGCTTCTTACTGAGGCTGACCAGGGAGTTCCTCCAATCATGAGATTTTACTTTTTTTTTGCAACAGTTTCTTTCTTCTGTTGTAGAGTTTGTTTATGGCAGGGGACCACCAGATTGGCTTCCTTTTTTGTAGGATAGCATCTTGGTTCTGTTAGGGATTGCACAATCCATGCACTCGTGTAAGGGCTTATAAAGTGCATTTGTGTAGGATTCAGCAGTCATACCTCTATTGTCCGTCAGCATGGGTGTCATGAAGTTTGCCACTTCTGTCTTAAGAAGTGTGAAGTTGGCTTTGGAGAAATTTTGTACGGTGGTTTCCCTAATGGGGGTGGGGGTGGGGGAGGGATATGGATGTCTAGGGTGATTAGCTTGTGGTCGGATCTGACCAACGAGGAATTGACCTCTGGTGTGGAGCACCAGTTGCCCATGTTGGTAATAACCAGGTCTAGGATATTGCTGCCCCTGGTGGGGATGTGGATAAGTTGATCCAAGGCATTGGAATTTATGAATTCCAGAAAACGTTGAGCACAAGACTTGGTACATGAGTAGTTTTCCCAGTTAATGGTGGAGTAGTTGAAATCACCCATTATTAGGGTGTTAGGTTGTACCCTAATATTTTCTAGTGTATCAAGAAATGAGGAGTGGGAATCCTGGAGCATGGTGGGGGATCTGTAGCAAGCTACAATTTGGATTGCGGTTTTGCCCAGAGTTAGTTGCACTTGGATAATCTCGGCTGCATTATGCTGAGCAACTAGCCTGGAGATATTCCCTTGCTTTCTCTTTTGTCCAGACCATTTTATCTATCTATCTATCTATCTATCTATCTATCTATCTATCTATCTATCTATCTGTCTGTCTATGTATCTATCTATCTGTCTGTCTATGTATCTATCTGTTTTGAGCATCTAGGTGAAATGGATCACAAGGGATAATTTTCAGGTAGTCTAATTAAAAAAAAGTAATAATCAGAGTCCTTTCACACTTTTTAAGTTAATTTAGTATCACAAAGTGAAAGTAAGAATAACCAGGCCAACACTGAGGATGGAAATACAATGCATATAAGTAGCTAAGGAGGACTGAAATGAGAAATGGTAAGGGGAAAACTAGGAAGAAATGGAAGAAGATGAATGGCTGGAAAGCAATAGCAATGCAACAGAGATAAACCGGTAAATAAATCAGTTAGCATATCTCTCCTGCCACATCAGGGTAGGTTTGTAATGAGGCTTAACAAGAGAATTATATGCTTTGTAAAGTAAAAAGACTCAAAAGTATAAAGTTATGATTAGCAATCTCAAAGTCCAAGAATGGTCTATTAAGGAGTCTGTATCCTGACAATGCAAAAATACTGAATAAGTATTAAATGTATTGTAACGACTTTGTTAAAGGTTGATACAATAAAATACATTTGTGTATAGCTAAATGCTTATTTTTTGATTAACAATGATTTTTTTAATTACCACAGGTTCATAGGAATTATAAAACAAGTGAGTCTACAGACCATTTGCTTCTTGCCAGTGCCCACTATCATGCTGTACTCCCTATATCTAGAAGGACAAAGCAAGTTTGTCCAGTGATAACATTGCAGTTATTCATCCAGTCATAAAGGTTTGATTTGAAGGATGCAAGAGTGTCACCTTGCTTTTAACAAGCACAGGTAATTTATTGTATAGATGGGGTAAACATTAAATCCTATGTTGTCTTTTTTCATCCGCTTCAACCTTTGACTTACTGGATCCAACCTTGGTACCTTTAGAAGCTGTGGATCAAGGGCTCTGACTCCTTCTCTGCCCATAATTCCCGCGCTTCCTCCAAATACCCCATATCTCATTTGCTGTCTGATCAAGAAGGTTGTGTTTTTGATGGCTCTGATATGGGATTGTCTACCTTCTGTGATTATTCTGTGTCTTTGAATTAGTTCTGTTTTCCGGGCTGTGCCTACAAATGGTCTGTAGTGCTCAGTGTACTACCATAGTAAACAAACTAAACTAAATTAATAAAATAAATAAAATAAAGCTAAGTACCTTTATTTCTTCCCTGTGTCTTTTCAGCAGTTCTTTCTTCCATCTTTCACCTCCCCTTTTACTTCCATTTAAAATGTAAAAGAAAGAAAGAATAATAAATTTTCCTTCCTATTCATTTTAGCTGCATTTACTTAAAATTTGTTAATTTAAAATATCGAGTCCCCGGGATTCATGAAGCTTGCACCATGCGCCGGAGTAGCGTCGGCGATCTAGAGCCAAATATGGCCATCGAGCGATTCAGGTAAGAGTTGTTTCCACATGAACTACCAGCGTACACCAGAGCTGCGCAGCTCACGGTGCTTGTATGCTAATTACCCCATGTACAGCAGTGTAGGATGCAAATGAAGGTATATAGTGATTCATAAAGTGGTGCAGGCATAGCGTAAGCATGCAGAAATGTAAACCAAAAAAAAACGGTTTACATTTTTTCAAACAGAACATCGGAGCCATGAAAGCGGACCAGACTTACGTATTACAATGTTAACATATGCCAATGGCTAAATATACAGCCAATGGCATAAAAAACATGCACAACACATAAAAAATAACATTTAATGTCATGGCCACACTAATGCAAAGTACAACCGCAGTGCATGGGTGCGCAAATGGGAACACAAGGAAAATATATTTAGATGTCATAAAACTGCAATGTAACACAAATCATGATTTCACCATAATAGTCAATGGTATGCATGCTACACCACAACCAAGGCACAAGAGTTGCTAAGGGTCTGTTACAGTGTTCCGCGTGGTAACTAGGAATTAGTAGTCAATGCCATGCAAATGAGTCAAGTAATACTGAATCGCAAACGTCCCGCTGGCGTAAGGATGTACCACATGGCACAGTGGTACAACACCGAGGAGTCGCCTGGAGGTAAACATGACATCATGAGAGGTGTGCGCCGCCGTAGCTGTAAGCACATTGAAGCATTGGTAATCCGGGTTGCCTGTTGCTAAGCAAAGCCGCAGGATAGGGGTGTGTACCTAGCCATAGCTATGCTTAGCTGAGAGCACACAAGGTGACTGAAAGTGCATGTGAACGTGGATGAAAACGTACTCAAAAGCCGGAAAACGGGTGTGTGTGGCACACAACTTAGGTAAAACTGGAAGGTTATGGGAAGACAATAAGGAAATGCTGCAGCATGGTAATTGGAGTACAAACGAGTAATTAACACCTAGAAACTCAGATGGGCTATAGACAACAGCTAACAAGGCTGCTAGCAGCTACCTGCAGAACAGGAAAGGGGAGGTGCCATACAGCAAAGAAAAGAGAACTTGCTGTTGATCAGCTACATAACATATTTCCCAATACAATCCTGGGTTGTGGAAGCACAAAACAAGAAAGATGGCAGCTGGATGCATGCCTGACAATGGGAGGTGAATCGGGTTGAAAATAGAAGTAAAGGGCAATAGATGAATCATGGCAGACAAGCGTAAGTCAACACCAAAGGCCCTACAATAGCAGTACCTGCTGTAAAACCAATAATTAAAATACCCTGCAGCTGGAATAGCATAAACACACCCAATTACACCAGCATCATCCATTGCACAATAGTATAAGGTGTGAAAGCCCCACACACACACTTGTGTATTCCCAGACACTCTGCACCATTGGTGTATACAGATGGGGAACTTTTAATATGTATATGTTAGAGGCTGCCATAGCTTTGATTCATCAGCATGTGTTGGAGACTGACAGGGGTATGGAGGATGATGCTGACAACCATCTCAGGCACCGGAGGAGGAGATGAGTGTTCAGACCCAGGGTAACCTACCAGGGGCTACATAATCTGGAGATAGTAGAGTATTACAGGGTGGACAGGGACATCATACAGCAACTTGTTTAGCTGTGCTGGCCATGCCTCAGAGCCAGAAGTAACAGAGGGGAACCCATCCCAGTGGACACGAAGGTATGTGTAAGCTTGAGAATACTAGCCACAGATACCTTTCAAAGGCCAACTGGGGATATCATGGGGATCTCACAGGCATCAGCATCCAGGGTACTCCACCAGTTCCTGGATGCCATGTTACTACATGCCAATGAGCACATACACTTCCCCCAAACACAGGATGAGTTGACCAGCAATATGCATCTCTTCCACCGTGTGGCGGACTACCTGGAAGTACTGGGTGCAATAGACTGCACACACATATACATCAAGTCACCACCCAGTGAGCAGGGTAGGCGCTACATAAACTGCAAAGGATTCCCCTCCATCAACTGCCAGGTCATGTGCAATGCCCAGGGCATTATCATGGATGTGTGTGCCGGCAGTCCTGGAAGGTATCACGACTCCCACATCTTGCATGCCTCACAGCTGTATCAGGTATTTTCCTGGGGGGGAACATCCCATATGGCCACCTGGTGGGGGATGCTGGCTATGCACTGGAACCATGGATGATGACACCCATCAGAAATGCACACACAGCCACGCAAGAACGCCATAATGAGGCACATGCAGAAACCAGAATCATCATAGAACATGTGTTTGGGATGCTGAAATCATGGTTCCATTGCTTGGACATATCTGGTGGAGCCTTGCAGTACTCTCCAGGCACGTGTGCCCACATCTTCATAGTATGTGCCATGCTACACAATATGATCCTGCGGAAACAGCTGCAGCAGGGACAGAATGGTGAAGGCCCTCACAGCCCACCACCATTGCCAAGGGCCCCACAGGCACAGAGGGACTCAGACCATGAACACTCTGTGCCAGCCCTAGTAGGCAGATGGAGGTGTGTCCAGTATGCCCATGCCTTGGAAAAGAGGGAACGTATAGCACACACACTGACAGTGTAGGCACTCATGGACTGACACCCTTCTCCACTTGCACACACAGCAAACGTGGATGGCACACACACACGACCACCTGTAAATTGTCATACATAGGTGGTCTACTGTGTGCATCCTACATAGGCAGCCCTCAACTATTGTACACACAACTGCCATTGGCAAAAGGGAAGTCAATACCTGAACAGTATATTAAGCTATCAGCATGTGTCCATACTGTATGTACAGGTTCATAGATACATAGGTAGGTACATGGCCAACCGCCGAGGCCACTCATAAGCATAGGCAAAACGTGTCTGCTGTCACCACCCCATCGATCAACTAACTGTCCCTCTGTGGAGTAGAGCCACTTGCAGGATCCCTGGGGTGTAGCTACTCTTCACCACCCACTCTGCAAGGATTCCCCGGAGTGTTAGTGAGGGGTTTTGTATAATGTAATCAGGGATGTGTTTCCAAATAATGGGGAGTATCCCTGACAGGAATCTTCACAGATGTGTAGATGTTACATAGTATACCTTAAACACAGCTTGCATATATAGATAGTTCTCCACAGATTAATAAACATGTGGAACACACAACTGCTGAAATGTGCGTTCATCACCCTTGCACTACCAGTGCCTGCTCTGAGAGGTAAGATATCACTGCCAGGATTGGAACACGCAACCATGTACACATTCATCACAATAACACTAAGCTATCTGAGATGTACCAATGGCAGTTGTGTATACTGGCAGGACAAAACACAAAAGGTAGGAATGTGTTGAAATACGACAAACCGGCATGTACACAATGAAAGGTGTATGTTTTTTATATGTATATATATATATATATATATATATATATATATAGATATATAGATATAGATATATATATATATATATATATATATATATATATATATATATATATATATATATATATATATATATATATATATATATATATATATATATATATATATATATATATATATATGCAGACACACACACAATCATATATATATATAGAGAGAGAGAGAGATATGTCGATATATGGGGATATACATATATACACATATATATATATATATATATATATATATATATATATATATGGGTCTACTTTCATAGATCGAGCGTCGCAATCGCCGACACACATGTTCCCGACCCCAAACAACCGAAACACCACACCAACAACTCAACATACCAAACACCACAACACCGACACAAAAAACGCCAACTACACATTGCACACAACAACATATCCACTAACCTTAACCTAAACCCTAACGTCCGACACTACCGCACACTTACCCAACCCGCACCCTAACCCTAACTCACTTAACACACCCCTAAACCTCAACACCGTCACTATCGCACACTCACCCTACCTGCACCCTAACCCTAACTCACTTATCCCACCCTAAACCTCAACACCGCTACTCACTGCCACACTTACCCTACCTGCACCCTAACCCTAACTCACTTAACCCACCCTAAAACATGCAGCCCGTCACTATCGCACACTCACTACACCCGCATTCTAACACTGACACACTCAACACTACCCTACACTGCTCTACGTCACTTCCACACACTTACCTCACCGGAACCCTTAGTCCGACACCACCGCACACTCACCTTTCCCACACCCTATCCTAAAATCCCTCACTATCGTACACTTACCTGTCCGCTCCCCAATACTACATCTTTCACTTTCGCACACTTACCGTATCACACTCACACGCTGCCGTTGTCGGTCTCTCAGCCGTCGGGATATCGCGTTTTCGGTAACCTACCTGTTCGGTCGTTCCGTCTCGGTCTTCCGGGTGTCGGTGACGTGGCGCTTCGGTCTATGAAAGTAGACCCATATATATATATATATATGTAGATATATAGATAGGTTAACAACATCTACATAACCATGGAGGTACATATAAATGGGATACCTACCACATACCGACTGCTTTACATACTGATGCACGTAATCCCGAGGTTTAAGGTCCGAAAGAACACAGTACTGAAACAGCAGATGCGCGAGGTGTAATCCCACGATGTTAATGGACAATGCTAAGTCAGTGTTTCTGGTGTTGCGGTTTGGGTAGGTTACTGTGTGTACGTGTGTTTCTTAGGGCTGTAGTGTGTGTAAGTGTGTGTTCTGTGTGTGGTGTGTGTTCTTGGGGGACTGTAATGTGTGGTTGTGGATTATCTTTGTGCGTCTGTTTGCGCGACCTAGGATGTAGAATATTAAAGTAGTGGGCGGTGTGTGGGATGCAGACACCTACATGGGGTGTGTAGGGGGTATGGCCACCTGCTCATACGTAGTGTAGGATGGTTTGTTTGGATGTGTTGGGTAGCAGTGTGTCTGTGTGTGCATGTGTGTGTTCCATGTTCGTGTTACCTTCACAAGTTACTGTCAATGTCGGTAATGTGGGGTATGGGAGTCTGTTCCTGGGACTGTGTGCGTCAGAACACTGTGGTTTCGGAATTCCGTAGGTCTCCTGTATACAGCGGTTGAAGTGCTCACATATGTGTATAACATAGACCATAGTAATCACACATTCCGCTACTACCAACCTTTATGAACAAAGGATATGGAGAGTATATGCCTATACACTATTACAAATATGTGCTATGGACATGAGCCAATGATAGTGTTACCACCTGTTCCACTTTGCGAGGGACACTCCCTTGTGTCCTGACCAAATATATTAAACGTGGCAAATGTCCTGGGATTGTAGGACATAATTATGTCCCATATGTACTGTAATAGTTGCATGCAATAGTTATTTCTGTATCTAAAGTACCTACATGGTACAGGAAACAGGATAAGCTACTAAACTGCTACAAGAATAAGCTTATAATTAGGCAAGAAAGGAAAGTTATATCCCTTGTACTGACCGTGGGTTTGTCTCGGCCTGTAAAATCAGATGTGTGTCCCGAAAAGGACCCACTATGGACATATGAAAAGGTGGCAACCTTAGCCAAAGAGGGTCAGTCACCAACACAACTACGATGACTGCAAATACCTATGACAGAAATACACAGCTATCATGTAGCAACACATTATTACATTCAGATGTATTACTGAAGGGATTCAAGGACTAACATCACCTGCATGCTATACAGGAACCATATAACAGTGCCTTAATGAATCAGCCTGCAATTACCATTGTATTAGTCCACAAAAGGATAGGTGTTCAAATAGGGAAGGAACCCTCACGCACATAGCGATTATGTATAAAAGCAGTTCCTACACACCTGCAACTGCTAAGCAAACCCACCAACATCACCTCCACACCCAAACATATTACAATACAAACTGTAATAACATCGCAAATCATTCACACACTGTAGATCTGCAGAAGCCTTAACATACCTTGTCAGAGACACACTAACATGGCCCTAAGTGAAATAGCAGCTGTTATACAATGGAACAGCTGCTGATGTAATAGGGTTTGTTTGCACTAATCCCGTTTCAGAGGGTTGTGTGTACATCGGGATGTGTTAGCAATTAGTGAGTAACAGCACAGTATGCTACACTTGTACACCAAATCAAGGATGTCTGGTGAGCACACTGTACACCACATAACAGTTCATGCATAGCCATACGGCCTTGAGCTGGCCAAACATCCTTGCCAGACTTAAACATCCGCAGAAGTATCAGGTACAAACAAACCCTGCATAAGTGCACTGTTCCAAAATATAACAGCTGTACTCACATGTAGAATTAAATCATCTAGCCATTACACACAGTCCATGGGAGTCATGAAGCTAATATATCTCTGTGTGTCTCCATATAGCTGTTGAAATACATTGCAATAACACATCTAGGCTGTCTCCCTCGAAAGTAAGGCAAACGGACAACCCCTAAAGGAGTACTCAATTATACACAACTGTTGCCATGGTATCGGTTAATGGAGTAGCTGCACAGCTGATGTGCATCCAATTAACTACTTTGGAACAGCAATTGGTGGACAGAATACCACATGTTACCGATATGTAACTAGAAAAGGATGTGTCATCACACATTCAAATCATTCGTATATACCAGCGGAACATTACAAATAACATTGAAACACAAACCAAAAAGGATTGAATCAACTGTTAACGATACATTGGGTTACTAATAAGGTATGTAGAACAGTCAGTATGTCTGTGTATGTAGTACTATTCTGTAGTATTTAAAGTGCATGCAATCCATATAGTGGAAACAGCTATCTTGTAGTGATGTATTGTTGAGCATAGTCACGCTTGTAGTAATTGTGTGTACTGCTGTAGGTCACAAGGCAAACACTGCATACACCACAAGGGATGCTATATAAGGGCTTTGAACAGAAATACTCCTCACCAGCTGACGTCAGTGGCAGGGTTGGTCCAACAAGTATGTGTTATAACAGGGGATAGTATATGTTGATATATTGTAACTGTAGCCATATGTATGGGTGTAATACAGAGAATAACATGTGGAAGGTTGGGCCACTGTGCAAGTATGTTTTGCATTGTGGGATATTGTGCCAATAACTGTGTAATGTGCAGTATTGCAGGCAGATATGTATTACAAGCTACATAGCATTACTGTAATGGTAGGCAAATATTAGTTATGTCAATCGACATTTACAATACACAATAACAGGATACATATGCCTTTTAGTGAGCCGACAGTTTATCAGCATGATAGCAAAGTAAAATGGAAGAGCTATTTAACTATCCATGCACATAAGACATGTAATATGTGCAAGGGTAGGTACTAGGCTGTCTTACCAAGGGTATCTGTAAGCCTAGCTAGTGTGTGTTGTCTTTCGCTACCCCCATAGGTTGTTTCCCTGTGCCTCTGTCCAGCAGAGCCACTACAGGGATCCCCGGGTACATGTCTACCTCCCATCCACACTACAATGTTTCCCTTGAAGAGTGCTCATGAGGGGCCCTGCCTGATTTTCATTGGAATCACGTTCCAAAGCATAGAGAGTGTCCTGGTCAGGAATCTATTCGTTCAGCACTTCCTACTCATCGTTGGGCTTAGGTGTATATCCCTAGAGCATGTGGCTCTCAGGGGCTTCTGTTTAGGTGGAGCATATCCAGCAATACAGGGTTGGACATGGGCCTTGTATGTCAAGCAGAGATCACCTGTGAGTATGCGGTATGCAACTGAGTACAGCTGGCATTTTGTAGGTTGGGCTGCATAGGTCATCTGTTTGAGGTCAGTAATCCTCTTGGTGTGGTACTGGTGTAGTCTTCCAAGCTGTTGCAGTTGTCTTGTAAGGGATATCATAAATGGGGTGTTTTATCCTTTAATGGGTCTGATATGACATGTGTAGAGTCACAATTGCGCCTCTGATCTGGATGCAAACCTATTAGAGACTAGGGGGGCCATGTAAAGGATATTCTAACCACCTTGTCATTATGGGTATCAAAGGAGAGATTGCTATCTACTGGTGTTTCCGGATCCCGTAATACCTTTTTTGTATGTAGGGGACTAGCACCGATGTAGTAGTCCATGGGTAATTAGGTATATCCAAAGGGGATGACTATGCACTTTTAGGCATTCAGCTTGACGCCATGATATTAACACTAGGTATCCGTCTCAGTGCGACCCTTCCAGAGGGTGTCTGTAACAGCTGGGGAAGTCATTATGTCCCCTAGTTTGCAGTCATCTGCAAACCTTTTCAGCCAAAGCCCTCCTGTGCTTGTCTGTACATCAAAGAAGTATATACCGAACATGAGGGGTCCTAGGACTGAGCTCTGGGGGATGGCAGTTGTAACTGGTATACAGTCAGACCTAGGGTATGCAACTCCTACTGTGTGTGTTTGTCCATGAGCCACTTTGCAAACCATCACATGTAGGGGTTAATGGTCAGGCGGATGGGTATGTTGATAATACCAGAAGGAGGAATGGTGTTGAAAGCCTATGAGAGATCTAGGTAGGCTGTGTGGACCTCCTTACCCTCATCTAATGCCTTGGTCACTGTCTCTAAGAAGCCCGCCAGGTTTAGGAGGCATGGTTTGGCCTTAACAATGCCAATCAGGGAGGGGTCAAAGGTTGGGAGGTACCCAATGTCTCTTACAGTAATCCATGATGTACACCATAGCCTTGCAGACCAAGCTAGTCAGGCCTATAGGGTAATAGGTCCCGTGGTCTCTTGTGGCGCCACCTTTGGGGAGTGGGATAACTGTTGCTGTGTGCCATTCAGGGGGTGCTATGCCCGATGTGAGGCTATTATTGAACATGGTGAGTAGGCGAGGAGACAGTACGATCCGAGGTTCATGTAAAACACATCCTGGGATGTTGTCCAGTCCCATGGATGCTGTGATATTGCCTTCAGAGTGTGCAGCTTTGAAAGGGATCTGCCAGGATGTTGCCAATATCTATTGTTTCTGTAATGTTTGTGCCTTTGTGCTGTAACTCCGAGCAGATCTGGTTGTTGACATCGAGGGTCTGTGGTTCTTGTTGGTATTAGTTGCATTAAAGTTTTCATAGCTAGCTTTTGAGGATTGTACAAGGAATCTCACCTTCTTACTGAGGCTGGTCAGGGATCTCATCCACGCATGGTATTGTACTCTCATTTGCAACAGTGTCTTCCTCCTGTAGTACGATATGTTTATGGCAAGGGACCACCAGATTGGTTTAGTTAATTATGAGTATAGTGTCCTGGTTCTGTTTGGGATAGCACAAGCCATGCACTCCTGTAAGTGCTTATAGAGTGCATTTGTGTAGGATTCAGCAGTTGTAACAGTACTGTCCATCTGTATGGGTGTCATGACGTCCACCACGTCCGCCTTAAGAAGCATGTAGTTGACCTTGTAGACATATTATACTGTGGTTCGCTTAATGGGGGTTAGGTGTGGGATGTGGATATCAACAGTGTTCAACACATGGTCTGATCGGACCAACAAGGAGTTGGCTTCACGTGTGGAGCACCAGTCACTCATGTTGGTAATGACTAGGTCTAGGATATTGTTGCCCCTGGTGGGTGTGTGGATATGTTGAGTCAAGGCATTGGTGTTTATGAATTCCAGAAACTGTTGAGCTAATGTGTTGGTACACGAGTATTTTTCCCAGTTAATGGTGGAGTACATACAGTGAGGCTTATGTGATGAGTGTGGTGTTGTGCAACTGTGTACCTTCTCCACATGACAGTCAGGCTCAGGCTTGGTTGGAGAGACCTTTACCTCCATTTTGGCTAGATTAGTGCATATCTCACAGGTTGTAGTGTTGGGTGGTAGGCGGAGAGGCTTGTTTGTGTACATGAGACAATGTGTACATTGCCTCAAGATGTCCAGATTCATCAGATAGACAGGTGAGAACACTGGCAGTTGACTCTTGGACATGGCTGAATATAGAACTACATTCACCTAGATAAGTGAGGAAAGTGAGTACAACAGCTACATTTTTCTACGCAAGTGAGAAAAGTATGTACAAAACCTATTCACCGTTACCTGTAAATGATGTGGAAGATTGAGTGCTATAGTAATCATTAGCTTACGTACTGTTTACAAGTCCTGAACAAGTGCTTAGCATGAATAAGCAATCCAGATAGGGTCTTGGATAATATAAAAACATGGCCCCCTCCCCCAACAGGTACACAAGCATATATCCATGTACACCACAAGGCCACTGTACCCACAACTAAGCAGGTGCAAGCTGTACTCAGTCTGCATGGGACCTGCCCACATCACAGGTTGTGTCATACACATATGGCAAAACAAGATGCTCTCCACATACACATCATGTAAAACATAGCTCCATGTCAGGTTGTGTAAACACTGAATGGTGCACACCAACAGGTATCACAACCCAACAAAGGGGGAGACACCACTGATAATGGGAAGTACTGCACTACTACCCTGCTGAGTCTGGTCTGGAAGGCCATGAGCCTTGATCACGTAAGTGATGTCAGCAGTACAGATGTAGATGACAGTATGGTTGATGTCACACTGTATATCATAACCTTGCCAGGTCATAGGACATCATCACCCATACTGTGTACCACCTACACTCGGTATACTAGATGTACATTCCTATGTCACGGGAGTGTTTAGCAACAGAACTGCTGGCAGAAGCAACACTACAGAAGGTGTCTGAATAATACGTCATCATCACACCAGTGGCAGCTACAGTATGTCAGGGTTAATGAATTCTATCCCCCCTCATTGTAGTCCATACCTCACAGATAAACAGAAGGCCTCTGCCTATTTAAGTATGCAAATGACTATGATCTAGGAGCAATAGCTGACTCGCATTGTCACCCCTATGTTAATAACCCTGTACCCATGAACTACCACCTAGGCAGCCGTCATCATAATGGACACTTGTATGTCAGGGATGCAGCTGGGCAGTTGTCTTTCCTGTGATAGCTACGTCACCACATCCATCAGGGAGTCATATGTGGCAACCCTAATAATAATAATAATAATAGGGTGCCATTCATGAATATAGAGATCATTGTCCAGCCATACAGACCACTCAAGTGACCCATATCAGATCACATATTTCCTTTAAGGGTTATTGGCCATGTGCAGATGGCCTACGCCAGTCTTCCCATTCCCCATCTCCACTATGTAGCATGATGCATACCTTGAATAAATCCATGCCCAACCCAGTGATGTTGGACATGCTACACGTACTCATTCTGATCTCGAACACATACCTCATGGACATCCACCTACCACATGCTGGACAGATCCTTGTCCCATACACTTGACATAGTCCTGCCATACTATGCATTCCTGTCTGTCAAAGCTGCACATCGTTCCCCTCTCAGACATGGTGTAATGACCGCATGGTAATGCATGGTATATGTATCATTAACCCTGTGGATCAGTAATGTGACACTGCTCCACCTGGCCCCACAGACCCGCCTGTCAGCTACTTCCAGGTAACCTTTCATCCTAGATGCATACATGGCCCATGGCATATAGCACACTAGTTGACATTGACTGTACATGCCATAGTTGATATCCATCCCTGCAAATACCATCTGGCTAGCCAGTGTCCCATGTGTATCACATGTGCAACACAGGTGATACATGGCAGGATGTTGAATTGCTGTACAGTGCCATGTAGATGTATATGGCAGAACACATACATGTAAAACCTCATGTGAGCATGTCTGCAGGGTCACAGGTCATGTCTGTTAAGGCAGTGTAAGTCCTTATATGTGACATATACACTGCATCAAGGTTGACTGCATTAATGTGGACACATCCAGCCATGTGCTGATAGGTAGGAACACCAGTACAGGCAAACAGACATGCCCACATCAAGACAGCAACCACATGGAGTATGAGCAATGTAATCAGGTGATACACACACACACACACATATATGGTGATAATATCCACTCAACATTGAGTCTCACGTGTGTGTGACAAAAACACGTCAGTGTCATGTAGGTTTGCAAATACAACTATTTAAACTGAAGTAATGCAATACACATGTATGTCCAGCTGTAGCTCTGTATGTCTCTGAGGTACTGTGACCTGTCTCCATCATTATGCCTTCCAGGTATGCCGCGTGCAAGGCTTTCCCCTTTTACACGCCTGGAGGATGAGGCCTTCATCCCATACATACTTGATAATCATGACATCCTGTTCAGCCATGTGTCACAGGATGCACAGCAGCGGGATGCCCTGTGGATGGAACTTCGCAGGAGGGTTAATGATGTGGGTGGTCACAACTGCACATACCAGCAGGTGTACAGACACAGTACAGACCTCATTAGATGGGCAAAACAGCATGAAAATGCAATCACCAGGGAATAAGGTGCAACAGGTGGTGGACCACCATCCCAGCCTCCACTCACATATACTGAGGAGCTACTGGCCAACCTGAGGACACCTGCAGAACCAGATCCACAAGCCTTAGCTGATATTGTGGAGGTGGATGTCTCTCAACCACTGAGCCTGGAGTTGCCTGGTAAGTCAGTACTGCACCTATAACAACTATATTCCATATAGCTGCATGTGTCACTGTACAATATTTAATGTAACATCATATGCAAGGCATGTATACACACATGCCGCATACTATAGTATGCTACTCTGTGTATGCACACATGTGCATACACCATAGTATAGTCTAATGTATTAGTGTATGTGTTATGCACATTGCTCCCTGTAGCCTTTATACAGGGGTGGATTATGCTCATACTGCTGTGTTACTCCTATTTAGGTACCTCTGGTGTTCCACGGTGACAGCAGCCCATTGCAGGTGAGAGTGTTATTATTTATCAGCAACCGTAATGCACAAATCTATTTTCCATGTGGCCATTCACAACATGTACACATAATGTATGGTCCTGTCACAATATACAGTTCGGACTTACAATGCATCACAATGACTATCCATGTGCAACCCTTGCAAACTATGTGAATCACCTCACTGACATGAATCCTCACAAACTTTATTGCCAGATGTGTTGACAGCTGTGCATACAATGGTGGAGGTGGTGTTCATGTTAGGAACGTACAACAGATCTGATCTACACATGTAGTGAATACAAACAGTACTACACAGTGGGCTGGAGTATGGCCAGCATACAGGTTTCACCAGTGTGGATCATAGCCCTACTATGGATGTCACACAATGTGATGTGCACTCTTGACATGTCCATGACATCTATTGGCCTGGCTGCTACACTGCCTACCTAACTGGAAAACATATCCCACATACCAACCTTTATCTGCATAACCCTGTTGTCAGTGGAGCATATATGTCATATGGGACAACACAGACATGTGAAATAGATGCCCATCACTATAATTTGGACAACACATGTACACACATGGCCATGGAGGATGGCCAGAGACATGGAGCAACACACACACACTAGAAGTGTTGTGCTTGTGTGTACACCCTGTCGTACAATGGCTACACATGGTTCGGCCATGGCCTTTGTATAATGGTCATAATGTAGATGTGGAACACAAGACATCCTACAGGCCTGTGCACATCTTGTGTAGGCATAACATCAATCCACCACATAGGATGTGTTGAACATCTTGAGGGTGTTGCAGCATGACAGCAGTTACCTGTACAGTATCCACATCAAAACACAGATACAGTACATTCCTGTTGCTGGTGAGGGACATAAATGCCATACTAGCTCCTCCTCTGTGTGTGTGTGTGTGTGTGTGTGTGTGTGTGTGTGTGTGTGTGTGTGTGTGTGTGTGTGTGTGTGTGTGTGTGTGTGGTACACAGATGTCATGTGGGACATGGTGTACCGATGTGTTCACCATGTCTGCCCATAGTTGCCAGGCTGCAGCAATATGGTTGCAGATGTGCAGGGGTGTCATCTGTATACCCATCAGTGACCTGTGTCACAACTTCCACATCATGGTTTAGTGTGTACGCACCTCAGTGATGTGGGTCACATTCCACAGTATATATGTATTGTATCTGAATACAGTCATGGCTATGAACCCTGTCTATAACTCACATTGTATAGCACTAGAGATTCTTCATGATTCCCTGCAATGGCCATGCACATCAGCTAAATTTGCAGTATATCCATAGGTTGGACAGACAACACTGAATTGGTACACCATTGTCCCACTGTATATTCAACAGGACACCATTGTGTTAAACATGTATGCATGTCATTGCACATGTCAGCAGATCACATGTCATGCTACATGTGATTATCAAGGTCATATGCCACACATCAGGCAGGTGTACTGTTAACCTGCGCTGGTCCACATGGTGTGACACAGGGATGTATGCTAACCACTACTATGATTGTGTAATTTGCATGCCGTCTGCTATCACACATGCATGCTGTGTGCAACCTAGGATGTATGATAGCTATCACTATTATTGTCTGCGCTGCATGCCGTCTGCTGTATCACATGCATATTGCATGCCTTCTGTCATATCACATGCGTGTGTGTGTGTTTATTGTATAGATTGTAATGTACAGTTCTTGTCTGCCCTCACAGGTGATGTAGGTGCATTTCCCTCCTGCGGTACATCAGATGTTAGTGTCCCCACAGACTCTAGCAGTGATGATGAACATATGATTGGGTCATAGGCAGAGTTGTCAGGGGCTGAAACTGTGCCATTGGTTGCCATTCCATCTATATCCACCTCATCCCCGCACACAGATCCCATACCTGCACATACCCCATCACCAGTGGCCATAGAGGAAGGACGGTTGGCACGTGGTAGCTTGGAACAGGAAAGTGTGGGGGCTATGGAATGTGTGCCTGCACACCATGGTGTCAGCCAAACTACTGGTGGTGCCCCACACAGGCACATGGCCAGTGCTGCTCGTAGGAGGACCTCTGGCCAACATGCTCCTGCACGACAGAGCACAGCAGCTGGTGTCCACAGACACATGTTTCAGGCTGTAATGGAGGCACAAGCACGTGTTGAACAGCACAACAGAGAAGATCAGAGGCTGCAAAGGGCTGCTGTCCATTCTTTAAATAACAGCATCCAGGCAATGGTAAATGCTCAACAGCAGATTGCTGATGCTTTGAGTAGATGGTTGGGTGACATGGCTGGAGTCCTTAACCATTGCATGACAATTCGTGAGCATGAGCTGTCTGTGTTGGAACATCTGGTAGGACTGAGGCGTTGGGCACGTGGACGTAGGCCTGCTACATCACCTGTGTCAGGTCTATGTGTAAGAGCTACCTCACATGCCTGCTCCCATAGTGGCGGTAGCAGCAGCAGTGCATCTGGTGCTGTGCTGTCCACACCATGACACAGCAGGCCACGTGCACGTCCCAGGATGGTCCCAACAGGGACATGGTTCCAGTTGACTAGTGACATCAGACAGTACCCAATCTGCACCTCTGTCTGGTAGTACCCATGCAACCCCTGGCAGACACAGGTCACATGTCCATGGCCGGACACCATGAACTGTAAAACCTCACCTGTACAGTCTGCAGCTGTCAATAATACCCCTGTGTAGGCCAGACACATGGGAGAACTGTGTGCAGACATACACGCACACACTGGACACATATATAGGGCACCGCAACACACACATGCATAACATCCACACACGCCCAATTAGATCAAAGGCCCAAACCCACACACATGATGTCATCCAATGGTGCAACCAGGCCTCTGGCAAACATTAACACCCTGTGCATATAATGATGCCTGTGCCGCATCCCTGACATCCACACCATCAGAGCAGGGACATGCTCATATGGTCTGATGCACAGGGTGAACAGACTAGAATGATATGTGTAGTTTACAAATGTTGACGACTATTGACAGTGAGCAGATATACCATGTAGTACAGATGTACAATACTGTTAACAGTATGTGTCTTGTGTAACAACAGTAAATGCATGTTGGTCATGTTATTCTGCTGTCCTTCTTCAGGTCTAATTGCACGTGCCGGTGGATATCAGTGTTTGCAGTTAGGTGTCCCATATGTCAATGTGGACTACTCACAGGTATGTATGAATATACCAGCATGCACCATGTATATGCCACATACCAGTGAGAATGTCAGACATTACAAACATGTCTACCGTTCCAAGAGCATGATAGGTGTGTATTAAGCTACTGTAGCCACAGATGTGACATCCATAAAGGGTGACATCCCAGGTACAGTGGACACATGGAGTGGTGAGGTAAGAGAGTGGTCTAGCTGATTACATGGGTAGAGGCCAGTGGAAAGTGTGATGCCTCAATGGGAATCAGTAATACACGTTCCCTTGACAGGATGCCAACACACAACTGCACCCACACACTCAGGTATTGACAAACATGTATTCAATGACACTGTACCACACACACACACACACACACACACACACACACACACACACACACACACACACACACACACACTTACTGCTTCACCAACACAGTAACACACACTCGCCCACAGTTGCTACTGGTGTGCTGAGGACCCCTGCCTATGTGCAAATCATCATTACAGTACTGTGTACCTACATGACACGCCACAGAGAATACACATGTACAGGTAGTCAGTATGGCCTAAGATCAGGGACATCAACATGGATAGTTGAATGCATAGCCTGGATGGTGGGAGGGGTCCTATCAGTTCAGTATGGTAACATACATCCTCACCCCAGGGACCAATCAGCCCTACATACACACACTGTGGCATTCAGTAATTAATACACCTATGTCATGCACATACAGATACCTCACATGTGTGAGATACACGCCCCTGCATATGTCCTGCTTTATACATTGCAGTCTGTACAGATGTGTACACTAGTGTACAGGAGAGTGAGTAACAATTGAGATGTATTCTCCACAATATGTGACAAATATGGACACACACGCAACCACACATGCAAGTACTGTGCATCTCAGACCTGCCTAGCTCATGTTATGTATGTCAGATGTACAGCAGTATTGCACGTGTTACAAACTGTACTGACGCTTCCTGTGCCAACACTGCTGATATATGCACTAGGGACGTCATATCTATTAAGAGGTGTCAAGTGATTTACCTTCGCTATCACCCTGACCACTGTCTAACTTGTGTGTTATGTCCTTCAATTAACAAAACCATTGCTTACCGGTTACACAGGGTATTGTAGGACCTCTTGTGACACACCTGTGAGCTATCCACAGCAAACAAACATCTGCAAAGATGCCCCGCCACTTAGTTATTTCAACACATCTGTCCATACCTGTGGTACATCTTTCTGTACATTCAGCATATCACCATATACAGTTGGCAATGTTGAGGCTGCATTGCAGCTGCATGATGTACTAGGATACATGCCACCTGCTTACATCAGCAACTGCACATGCATGTTATCTGAATGCACAACACTATGTGTACAGGTGTGTAGGTCTTACAATCCTGACATTTGGTCATGTTTGTAGGCTTTGCAATTGGCGGATATGTGTAATAACATACATGAAACATGGACTGTTGTATGATATGACGGGTGACCAGTACAGAGGAGATGTTACCTCTGTCAACATTGATATCACACCTTATGTACTGTTAGCATTCAGCAGCCATGGACCTACATTCCATGTGCATGTGTGTAATGGCTGTAGCCACCTGTTTGCACAAAGGACTACAACAGCTATACTATTTACAGGCATGTTGTGTGTGTGTCATGTACATACCCAGGGCAGGTACATGTATGTCATATCCATACATGAGGGTGTGTACTGGTGTACAGCAACAGACATCTGCTAATGGTGGAGAGTACTGAGGGCCCTTGGTATGTGTACAGCTTACCTGGTCACAGACAATGGTATCACTGCATTGCATAACACATGATGCAACTGTGTCAGTACATGTGTACTGTCTACAGTTGATGTAGAGCTTAGTACAGTACACAGGTCAAGGGTCACATGGTGGCATACTCGTCTGTCATACAATATGTATGGTTGCGTGGTGGTGGTCCGAGGGCATGCTGGTGTCTGCAGTTTACATCCTAGAATGTAGCATGTGACACTGTGTCCTACACATGGCTCATATGTGATGCCTTTCATGAGGGGACCGGTCAGTACTTGTGAGTGGCCTTTATGTATGTGGGTACACCACCTGGAGTGGTCCATACCTGTGTTATGGCCCACATGTCTGGTTCTGAGATATATGGTGGTAGTGCTATTGTGCACTGCAGAGACATCAGCCAGGTGCTTCTCACTGCACAGTTGCCAGTAATCCCCATTGTTGGATCTACAGTGGTCAGCTGTGAATATGGACGCTACACATCTAGCACTGGTTAGCATAAGAAAACAATGCAGTTGTCCTGTATGTGTATGGGAGTTAACCTGTGTTTAGGACATTTGCCTTGGAATGGCACTATGTGGGTGGATGCCACTTGGGTAATATCCACACTCCCTTGTATCATGGATGCATGTGATATGTGTCAAAGGTCTGCCTGCTGTCAGACATGTCATCCCAGAATGACAGCTGATTTGTTAAAGACTGGTGTCAAATATATGTAGAGCAGCGTTCCCACTAACAATGACAACTACCAACACCAGAGCCCATTACAATGTGTTATTTACATCTACCTGTAATAGCATGGCCACTGTGGCCCTCCGTGTTTAGCATCAGAGTGCATCCCAGACAGCCCTGTGCTACTTGGAGTATGAGCATGCGCAGTATATCCTTGTGTAGATGGACACATAGTAGTGCATTCCGACCAGCCCTGTGCTACTAAATGGGTAAGCATGCCCCCTGTGCTACTAAGTGTAGGAGCATGCCCAGTATATCCTTGTGTAGATGGACACATAGTGCATTCCGAACAGCCCTGTGCTACTAAGTGTATGAGCATGCCCAGTACATCCTTGTGTAGATGGACACAGTGCATTCCGGACAGCCCTGTGCTACTAAGTGTGTGAGCATGCCCAATGACACCTTGTGTTGGTTATGTGCCTCTGTGTATGGGCATGGCCATTGTAACCCTGTATAGTGGTAGTAGTCCATTCCAGAGATGGGCATACTCCAGGTCAGGATGGATTCATACTTTAAACACACAGGTATGTACATCTTAACTGCCAGCATCCCTGTTGATGTCTGCATTCCCAGATGGTCATAATGACATCCTTGACATGTGTAGTCTGTGTGGCGCGATTCGTATATATGTAATATAGTAATAATAATTTGTAAATAGGCAGGTGTTTCCTACCCGACACTGGCGTGTGTGTATGTCTGTCCCCTTTTGCCGGTGGACTCTAAATTGCTTTTAGACTGGCCACACTCCATACATTTCTTATACCCACTGTTAGTAAGACTGATGATGTCACCCATCTACAAATACACTTCTGGGAGGGCTGTGTCCCAGTAATCTCGGTAGTGTGTTCTGTAATTAAGTAATGCTGTAGTATAATAAAGTAGTTAGGTTGGTGTTCTGCTCCCACACTTCCTGTGTGTTTGTGTGTGTGTCTTTCCCCATTTGCCTGAGGACTGAGTAGCACCTTTATAGTGCTCACACTCCATACATTTCTTATACCCACTGTTAGCAAGGCAGATGATGTCACCCATCTACAAATACACCTCTGGGAGGGCTGTGTCCCAATAATCTTGGTAGTGTGTTCTGTAACTGCATAATGCTGCAGTGTAACAAAGTAGTTAGGTTGGTGTTCTACTTTCACACTTGCTGTGTGTGTGTGTCTTTCCCCGTTTGCCTGAGGACTGAGTAGCACCTTTATAGTGCTCACACTCCATACATTTCTTATGCCCACTGTTAGCAAGGCCGATGATGTCACCCATCTATAAATGCACCTCTGGGAGTACTGCTCCCTAGTAATCTAGGTAGCACGTTCCAGAATTACGCAATGTTGTAGTGTGATAAGGTAGTTGGGTCAGTGTGTGTGTCTCCATCTGCTTCGGGACAGAATAATGCTTTTAGACTGCTCACACTCCATACAATCCCTATTGCCATCTTTGTCAATGCTGATGATGTCACCCACCTAGAAGTACACCTGTGGGAATGCTATGTCCCAGTAATCTCAATAGCGCATTCTGTAACTGCGTAATGCTGTAGTGTGATAAGGTAGTTAGGTCGGTGTTCTAATCCCAGCCATGCCAACTGTGCATGTGGCTCAATCTGCCTGGAAACAGAATAATGCTTTTAGACTGCTCACACTCCATACAATCCCTGTTGCCGTCTTTGCCAATGCTGATGATGTCACCCACCTAGAAGTCCACCTCTGGGAGTGCTGTATCCCAGTAATCTTGGTAGCGTGTTCTGTAACTGTGTAATGCTGTAGTGTGATAAGGTAGTTAGGTCAGTGGTCTAATCCCTACCATACCAAGTGTGTGTCTCCATCTGCTTGGGGACAGACTAATGCTTTTAGACTGCTCATACTCCATACAATCCCTATCACCAACTTTGCCATTGCTGATGATGTCACCCACCTAGAAGTACACCTCTGGGAGTAAGGCACCCTAATAATCTCGGTAGTGTGTTCTGTAACTGCATAATACTGTACTGTGATAGAATAGGCAGGTAGGTGTTCTATTCCAAGGCATGACAGGTCTGTGTGTTTGGCAGTCATATCCTATGTGTTGGTGTCTGTGAGTGGCTAGCTACTTGATGTGTTGAGGAGCATGTTTTGTTGTTTTCCTATATAGTGGCCATAAATGTCACAATCGGCCAAGAGACTGGGTTGACAAGACATACGCATACATTCGACAGTAGGTCTGGTGAGTAATGTCAGCAGCCCTAATCTTACCCTTAATACAGTCTGAACCTGTGTGATGCACAGAAACACACTTGCCTTGATATTAACACCAATTCATAATGCAGGAGGAGCATGTGGTTTCCTTTTCATTCTTGTCTAATGCTTTGGTGTCACATGGTCCGCTGTTGAGATATATATTCTATATCTACGTATGTGTGTGTGTGTGTGTGTGTGTGTGTGTGTGTGTGTGTGTGTGTGTGTGTATATATATATATATATATATATATATATATATATATATATTTTGTTTTTTTTTTTTTTTTTGGATATTAGCACACATAAATCTACATGATGGAATACATGTCTTATACTGTTGAATGGCTGTGCTGGATGATCTGTACATGATAACCTCAGATGCATGTATATCTGCCATGGCTTAGTGGTAAAGCACATTGTCTGTGGTGTGCAGGGTCCTGGTTTCAAGCCATGCAGAGGCCAGTTGTTTTGTTGCTGGGAAGAACAAGGGACATTGAATACGGTGATAGTAAGGTGCTTTTAAAAAGTTGTATGCGGGTCTGCACGACAGTAAGCAGTGGTTGTTTTTGGGGAGGCTCAGTATGGGTCATGTAACTATGCATTAGAAGACAATACTATGCAAACGAGGTGGAAAATAGTGACTCACATTTATCCCCAAGCTGTGATGCAGATCCCAAGAGTGTGTGTATAGATAGCAGGGTGCAGGACTCGAATATAGCTGAAAGCATGGGGGAGGTGTCAGGCATACTGTACGTTGATTGGAGCCCTGTGTCTCATGATTGCTCCTAACTTAGCACGCCTAAGCTAGGGGTATGTCTATACCTGCCTAGTGCAATTGGGAGGGACAACAGCAGTAGGAGAGTAGTCAAGGTGAACAAGCTGGGCAAACATGTGATATTTATCACACTCAGCAGATTACAGGCCCAGCAGACCAGCCCGGCCCAGAACACTACAATAAAGTGAGCAAGCACCATCCCTTCGGGTTTTTCCACACTCTACACCACCGGTGTATACATGCGGGGAAATTTTAACAAACAATCCTATGAAATAAGAAGGGCTGCAGCAAGCAACATAGACCAACATGTGCAGGAGGCCGAAGGTGGTGAGGATGTGAATGCTGCCAAACAACCCTCAGTGAGAAGACAGAGAAGACTCTACAGACCCAGGGTAACCTACCAGGGGCTACATGAGCTGGAGATAGTGGAGCGCTATGAGGTGGACAGAGACCTCCTACAGCAGATTGTTGAGCTGTGCCGACCACACCTGACACATCGAGCAGGCTGAGGGGAACCCATCCCAGTGGATACCAAGGTATGTGTAGGCCTAGGTATACTAGCCACAGGTACCTCCCAAAGCACAACTGGGGATCTCAAAGGCATCTGCATCCCGGGTATTCCACCAGTTCCTGGATGCCATGTCACCACATGCCAGTGAGCACGTACATTTCCTCAACACACATGAGGTGTTGACCAGCAATATGCGTCTCTTCCACCAAATGGCAGACTACCCTGGGGTAATGAGTGCTATAGCCTGCATGCACTTAATCATCAAAGCACCACCTGGTGAGAAGAGTAGGGCCTACATTAACCGCAGGGGCATCCCCTCCATCAGCTGCCAGGTCGTATGTGATGCCCAGGGCATTATACTGAATGTGTGTGCTGGCTGCCCTGGAAGCTATGACGATTCCGATATATGGCATCTGACGCAGCTGTACCACAGCTATGCCAATATGGACATCCCCTACGGTCACCTAGTGGGGGATGCTGGGTACTCACTGGAGCTGTGGCTGATGACACCCATCAGAAATGCACACACACCTGAACAATGACGCCATAATGAGGCACACGCACAGGCCAGGCATATAATAGAGTGTGTGTTTGGGATGCTTAGGTCACGGTTCCAGTGTCTGGACACATCCGGTGGAGCCTTGCATTATTGACCAGCTACATGCACCCAAATTGTTATGGTATGTGCTATGCTACACAATATGATCCTGCGGAAACAGCTGCAACAGGAACAGCATGGGGCAGGGCCACACAGCTCCTCACCAATGCCAAGGCCTATACAGGCACAGAGTGACTCGGAGGAGGAACAACCTGAGCTAGACCCAGTAGGCGGAAGGAGGCATGCCCAGTATGACCTGGCCTTGGCAAAGAGGCAGTGCATAGCATATGCACTGACACAGTAGGATCCCAGGGAATGTCACTCTCTCTGACTCGCACAAACAGGAAAATGGATGCCAAACATGACACTACCTGTGCTCAGCCATGTATAGGAAGTGCACTATGTGCATCCGACATAGGCAGCCCTTCAGCACCATCCTCAGGTCTGGCACACCCTCAAGGTAAGTCAATCAACCTACCAATTGGCAGGTGTATTAGAATGTGTTGGTACCTGTAGCTATGGTATGGATGTGAGCATGCAAGGGAATTTTGTGGCTGAATGTTAAGGCAGATGACAGTAGACGTCCATAGTGGCACCATGACATCTGTAGCACATACGGGGGTCACCATAGTAGCCAGTAATACACAGGGTGTCATAACCCACTGCAGTTAATGGACTAAGCATCATGTGTGTCCATACAGCCCACACAACTCTCAACCAGCTGGACAGGTGTAGACTAACACAGACATATGCTGTACTATGGCCTCTGAATATGC